>NC_046158.1:48503353-48635853 GCF_011064425.1 Rattus rattus | reverse complement strand
CCGTTGTCTTCGAGTGTCGTCCTGATATTTCATTCTGGCCTGGTGTTTCTCTCTGGAAACTTTGGCCCTAGTAGATTTTTTTTTAAAAGAGAAGGTGAACTAAATCAAGGAGAGAAATAGGATCCAGGGGCCTTCGATCCACTGAGGAATTGGACAAGGGACCCCCTAGAACCATGGTGCTATCGCCCTCCAGGTGACCTACTCCTAACTGGAGCAGATGGATTTTAGGATTATTCTTTTTTTTCTTTTTTCACCTGCTGTCCTGCAGTTTTATGAGGGAGAATGAGGCCTTGGTGAGATTTTTACGTTATTTATTTATTTTGCCTGACATTTAATGAATCTCTCTAGTCTTCAGTTTGGGAAATTCCCTGACCTTACTTCTCTGTTGGTAATGATGTTTGGTCATGCCACTATGCACCAGGTGTTGATAACAATGCTTGGTTATACCTCCCTGCATTTGTTGCACCAAGTGTTGGTAATGATGCTTGGTTATACCACCCTGCACCGAGTCCTTGAAATGATAAGGGGTTTTTGGATAAGCATACCTTTAAAAAAGTTGACATGAGAGGTAGAAGAATTTTTCTTTCTTTTCCATTGACTAGGAATTGGAATAATAGAAGGTCTCTTTAGAATACTGTGATTTCATTTTTAACGGCAGTTGTGCATCACCCACAGCCCCACCCACTCTGACAGACTCTTGGAAGAAGGCTACATGTGGGAAATGAGGTGTCTGCAAGCTCACCTGCAGGCCTTGACCTCACCTCCACTTTCCTCAGTCTTTCTGGTACCTCTTATCTTACTAGTATCTTTATTTTTATTTACTTATTTTATTTTTGCAGATTATACTCAGCTGAGAAAGCTATAATCCTGAGCCCGTGTAGTTTTACACTTACTCTGTGTGTGTGTGTGTGTGTGTGTGTGTGTGTGTGTGTGTGTGTGTATGTGTGTGTGTGTGTGTACACTATGGCATATGTGTGAAAGTCAGAGAGGACAGCTATTGGAAACTGGTTCTCTCTGACTGTGTGATTCCCAAATTGAAGTCACATTATCAGTCTTTTTAACAAGTGCCTTTACCTACTGAGTCATCTTGCAAGATCCTCTGTATTTTATTTTATTGTTTATTTTTAAACATTTATTTATTGCCAGGTGCAATGGCACACACCTTTAATCCCAGAGCTTGGGAGGCAGAGTTAGGCAGATCTCTGTGAGTTCAAGACCAGCCTGGACTACAGGGAGAGTTCTAGGACAGCAAGGGCTGTTAAACAGAGAAACCCTGTCTTGAAAAACCAAACCAAAAACAAAACAAAACAAAATAAAACTTTCTTTATATTTACTTTATGTGTTTGGGTGTTTTGCCTGCATTTGTGTTTATGCACCATGTGGTTGCAGTGCCCTAGACAGCCAGAAGAGGGCAGTAGATCCTCTGGAGCTGGAGTCACAAACTGTTGTCAGCTGCCCTGTGGGTGCTGGGAACTGAATCCAGGTCTTCTGAAAAAGCGACCAGTGCTCTTAACCCCAGAACCATTCTAGTCCCAACTCATGTATTTTTAATTGAGATAAAAATACTCACATCGGGGTTGGGGATTTAGCTCAGTGGTAGAGCGCTTGCCTAGGAAGCGCAAGGCCCTGGGTTCGGTCCCCAGCTCCGAAAAAAAGAACCAAAAAAAAAAAAATACTCACATCATATTAAATTTCTCATTGTGGTCATTTTAAAGTCTACTACTTAGCAAATTTATTTTAAACATGTAGCCATCACTATTATGTAATTCCAGAACAAAATCATCCTTCTCGAACAGGAAAACCCATACCCATTGAGTCCTGTCTCCCTCCCCAGGTCCTGGCTGTCATAATTCTGTGTTTTCATCCATGAGCTTGCCTTGGTAGTCATTTTATGTAAATGGGATTCTACACTGTGGACCTTTGTGTCTGGTTCATCTCACCCAGCAGATTGTCAGGGTTCATCAATATTGACCATGTATCAGTCCTTTTCTGTGGTCTTCAACTGGTATCTGAGTGTTTGGTTTTCCAGAATCCAGAGGCAGTATCCACATTCATTACCCTTATTTCGATTTCAAAACTGCCCTCTGGTTTACTTTCCCCCCCCAAACAGCTGTCTGCCAGCAGATGGCGCTGTGTCGTGGGGTCTTCAGTGTGCCTTGCTTACTTGTCTTTCAGTATGCCAGCACCGAGGTGGACGGAGAGCATTACATGACTCCGGAAGACTTCGTTCAACGCTACCTTGGCCTGTACAATGATCCGAACAGCAACCCAAAGATTGTGCAGCTCTTGGCAGGAGTAGCTGATCAAACCAAGGATGGGTAAGGACTTTTGTAAATGTCCTGAAAACCTGTTATGTACTTTATTAAAAATGCAAGACTGTAAGTTTCACATCTTCTTTTTTATTTTATTTATTTTATTTCTTTTGAGACAGGGTCTTACTTACTAAATGGCCTTGGCTGGCCTTGAACTCAGAGATCCTCCTGCTTCTGTCTCCTAAGTATTGAGATGAAAGGGACATCATGATGACCAGCCTCTGTCTGGAATTATTTTAGAATGTATTTTAATATACGTGTTTGGTCTGCCTGTATGTGTGTGCACTACGTGCATGGTGCGTGAGGAGGCCAGAAGTCAGCAGTTCTCTGGACATTGAATTACAGAATTATAGTTGTGAGCTGCCCTGTGGGTGCTGGGAACTGAACGTGTGCCACCGGTGAGAGCAGTAAGTGCTCTTAACTACTAGGCCATCTTTCCCACCCTGTATTTAGAGTTTTAATAATAGTCAATATCTTTCCTCTGAAAGGTATAAAAGTGGTATTATTAACTCCCATTACCAAGCGTGCCGGCATTGTTATTTTCTGAAAAAATTTGCATGAGAGAAGCCATATTTTATGTTGAATGATCTGCTTAGGATGGGGCCCCCGAAAACTAATTTTATTTTTTGTATTCATTTATTTGAAAAATACGGAAGGCCTGCTAATGTGTCAGGCTTTATTCTTCATGTTAAGGATGTGTCAATAAGGGCTGGAGAGATGGCCCATTGGTTAAGAGCACTGGCTGCTCTTCCAGAGGGCCTGAGTTCAATTCCCAGCAACCACATGGTGGCTCACAACCACCTGTAATGGGCTCTGATGCCCTCTCCTGGTGTGTCTGAAGACAGTGACAGTGTATTTATATACATAAAATAAATGAATAAATCTTAAAAAAATGTGTCAGTAAGCAAGTCACAAATGGCAACAAAGGAAATAAAAATGTAGATTATAGGCTGTTAGGAGGATATGTGTCCTATGAAGAACTTCAGGACTGGCCTGTAGTCATCTCTCTACCTGTTCAGATGGAAAACATTATGTTAAACACCACAATTTGCCAGGTACTGTTGGGCCTTATAAATATACATGTGAATAAAATGAGGTTGCTGACCTTAAGAATAAGCTCACAGCTTAATGGGAAAGAGAGGGCCAGGCGAAGAAAGAAACAAGCCAGTATTTGCGGGGTAAACACAGTAATGACATATACGCAGAGAGAAGCTTGGCTGGCTCTGAGAAGTTAGGACAGTATCATAGAAGAGGGGACCGTTGGATGAAACCAGGGGGAGGAACCGGTCTGACAGCTGGACATAAAGGGAGAATTCCAGGGAGGGAAAGTGCTGTGAAACATGTGTGTTCACGTATGTGTGTGTATGTACATGTGTGTGTATGTGTGTTTGTGTATATATGTGTGTATGTGTATGTGTACACACGTGCGTGTATGCATATGTGTATGTATATATGTGTATGTGTGTGTGCATGTGTGTGTGTTTGTGTGTATATGTATGTGTATGTGTGCACACGTGTGTGTATGCATATGTGTATGTATATATGTATATATGTGTGCGTGTGTGTGTGTGTGTGTGTATGGAAACGTCAGGGAATTTATATTACGAGTATGTTGGTGTGACACTGTTCTGTTGTGGCAAAAGGTATAGTTGGAGTGAGACTGGGGACTTTGTGTGCTCAGTTTTTGCTGTGTCTGGTCCTTATTGACTTACTGTCTTGGGGTACTTTTTGCCTCATAGGGGATGAGGGTGAACTTACAGAAGCAACAAGGTTCACCTTACTGTGGAGTTAATCCATTCCTCACGGGGAGCTGTTAATCTTAGTAAAACTGCATGGGGCTGGATTATGAACCACGTGCAACACTTACTGAATTAGGTAACAAAAACAACCATTCACTATGGCAGTTTTCATCTAGGGTCCCAGATCCTTAAGGGCCCAGGATCTTTCCCCTAGCTGTGGAGGTGCTTGTGTGAAAAGCTGGACAGTGAAGAGGCTTTCTCCATCACTATAAACATCCCAGGCTTTAGAAAAGGCTGGAGAGGGACAAGACTGGTCTCATGCAGTCCAGTTAGCCGACTCCTGTAAAGGAGGACACAGCAAGGGTGTCGCAGGGGTTCCCTCCTGCAAGAGCTGACTCAGTTCTCTTGTACTGTCCCATAGAACTCAGTCCAGTGCATGAGATTTGGGACATCCAACAGATTGTTAGCTCAGTGAGTCTCTAATGACTGGGAAGATACATCACTGTAATGGCAGATGTTGGATAAAAGTTATACGTTTTGTCTAGTATTAAAAAAAGTCAGAGCAGGGCTGGAGAGATGGCTCAGTGGTTAAGAGCACTGACTGCTCTTCCTGAGGTCCTGAGTTCAATTCCCAGCAACCACATGGTGGCTCACAACCATCTGTAATGGGATCTGATGCCCTCTTCTGGTGTGTCTGAAGACAGCTACAGTGTACTCATACATAAAATATAAATTTAAAAAAAAATGAGTGGTTGTTTTTAAAATAAAAAAGTCAGATCAGCTCCCAAACTGCTGATGAGATCATTTATAGAGAGTCTGGGTAGTGGTTAGACAGATGGTTTATAGGAATGAATGAATTTAATTTAATTAAAATTCTTCATTTTCAATTATTAAAGGTAACGTACATTTTGCTCTTCTAGAAAATATCAGCATGTTTGCTGCTCATTGGATCTGAGACCTGGCTTTATATTTATTTATTGAAACAAGAGTTTCTCTATGTAGCCCTGCTATCCTTGAACTCACTAAGTAGAGTAAGCTGACCTTGAACCCACAGAGATCCACCTGCCTCTGTCTCCCGAGTACTGGGATCAAAGGTGTCTGCCACCACACTTGGCCCTACGTTCCCCTCTATTTTTATTTCATGTTTTGACTGCATGTATGTCTGTGCATGCAATGCCCAAGGAGGCTAGGCAAGAGCATCAAATCCTCTGGAACTGGAGTTACATGGCAGTGGGCTACCATGTGGGTGCTGGGAATTGAACCTGGATCCTCGGGAAGAGCAGCCAGTGGTCCCAACCTCTGAGCCATCTCTCTAGTTCCAGACCTGGTTTTAGGATACCCATGTTTTTGTATACGTATTGGATGGTTTTTGTAATTATCTTACTTTTTTCCCCCCTCTTTTGAAACTATATGATTTTTGTAGGTTGTGGTATATTGTTAAGGTGGGACACTTTTCATGCAGTCAAGTAGAAACCTAGTGTTAATTTGGAAGAGTGCATCAGTAATAGCTTTTGTGTAGTAAAGAATCTAGTAATATTGAATTGAGTTCACTCTTTTTTTTTTCTGATACAGTGTATTACTATGTAGTCCTAGCTGGTCTATAACTCACAGATCCATCTGACTCTGCCTCCCAGTGCCAATAATTTTTTCTACAGAGGGTTTCTCTGTGTAGTCCTGGACTGTCCTAGAACTCGCTCTGTAGATCAGGCTGGCCTGCAACATAAGAGGTCTTCTCTGACTCCCCACTGCTGGGTAAAGGCGTGTGCCCCACCGCCAGATATGAGTTTACATTTTAAAGGTAATTTTTTTCCTATTCTTTTTTAAAAAAATGAGTTACAAGATATGGTAATCCCTCAGCTTCACTCTCCTAAGTACTGGCTTAGAGGGATCAACCATACCCAGCAGCAGCCCCCCTTCTTCCTGCTTCCTTCCTGCCTCCTTCCTTCCTCCTTCCTTCCTTCCTGCCTCCTTCCTTCTTTCTTTCCTTTTCATGTTTTTGAGTCTCATTTAGCCCATAAATTACTTCTAGAAGCAGAGGAAAATAGTATTTTTCTAGAAAGCTTAGACTCCTGTCTTTTGTCAATGCAGTGTATACTTGAAACAACAGTAATATTCTGTACAATTATGTATGAAACAGTGAAACCAAGGAAATGAGTAGACGCAGTGGAGACAAGTTTAAGTAACGTGGCTAAGTGTGAGGTGAGACCTAGCTTACAACTGGTTAACCGTCTTTTATGGGTTCCATCCGGTACCTGCTTTTAGAATATCCATTCTTTCAGATAAGTCTTTTGTGAATGCTTTTCATACTGCTTTTGGAACTTTGTGAACACAAAAGAACACAGTACACCCCCCCACCATGTTTTCTAGCCTGTGAATTACTCTTTCTTGCCGTCCCCCATCTACCAATAGACGGTGAAGTAAGGTGCTTGGTAGAGAGAGTCATGCGGAAGCAGCAGCGTGTGGTATAAATAGCCCGATGGGTTGTCTAAAAGTCAGACGTCAGCCAAGTGATATTTAGGAGATTGCAGCTTAAACTTTGGAGTTCTAGTTTCGTAATGAAAAGCAAAATGATTTTATGCATTAAATGCAGATCACAGAGGCTATTATCATGTGATCTGATCTAAAATATTTAGACAGTTGCTTCTTTGAAACTGTAACTTCCAGGACGGAGGTGTCTATATTTAGTCTAGTCAGAAGTTCTCTGAAGTTCTACCTGCTGTACCGAGAAGACCTGGTCTTTTTTCTCTGACTCTTCATGAGTGATTTTTTTTTTCTTATTTTATGTACCATGGATGTCAAAGACCCATTCGTTTTTTGACAGAGAATTTGGCTATTTTACAAAAATTTGTAGAAAATTACAAAAGCAACAAACATTTTGGCATTATGTTAGTTTCCATTCTGGTAAAGGGCATAGTGGAAACATTTACTACTCAGTCACGACATCTGTTACTTCAAAGTTACAAAATACACATTTCAAATAAAAATTCCCAGCCCCTGGGAGGTGGAAGCAGGAGGATCAGGAGTTTGATGTGCTTCCCCATAGCCCATAAAAATAATTTAAAAATAGGTTGGTCAGGTAGAGCTCGTCCAGGGGTGGGGTGCATGTCAGGGGTCAGAACCTGGTGCGCTCTCCCATGTCTGACTTTCCCCTATGATGGATTCATAGGAAAGTAAACGGCTGTAGTTCTGCCCTACTGGCTCCAATACGGTAGCCACGCAGTGGTGTGGTGGATGGTATACTGATCGGCAAAATGCATCAGTTTGGTGGATTCCATAGGGTTTGCATTTTAACAGGGGCTGCTTGCTGTATACAGTATAAACCTCTGTGAGTCCCCAGTGTCCTGAGGTGGAGACAGCCAAGGACCACAGCTGCCATTTTGGAGGCAGTTCCTGCTTGGCACCAAGAGCTACCAAGTGTCACCTGGGACCAGAAACTGCCTGTTGCTCAAGCTCACAATTTGTCAAGGGAAATAAAAAAACAAAACAAAACAAAACAAAACCAAAACTGGATATTTGTATGAAATCATAGGATTTCCTAATGCTGTCACCAAGTATATTAGTCTAGTCAGAGTTCCTAGAAATTAATTCTTTGCCACACGAGACACATCTGTGGGACATATGCAGATTCCTAGACAGTGGCTTAAAACCTTTGCTGACTAGCGAGCTCATCTTTGATTATCTCTCATAAAAAAGAGAAATCTTTGTTATTGAGCATAAAATATGTCTCAGTGTGGCTCATTCTGTATTTCAAGGTCACTTGTGTTTTTGATGCTGAATTCTGGATACTTAATACATATATATAATATATATACATATATGTATGTATGTATTTATCCTTTAGGAAAAACTTCAAAAAAAAATGAAGATGGGACCCTCACACTAACTCAGTGTTCCTGTGGGTTGTAACCCCTTTGGAGCTAACCAACACTTCAAAGAGGTTGAATATCAGATAACATTCATTTCAGATATGTACATTATAATTTATAACAGTAGCAAAATTACAGTTATGAAGTAGAAACAAAAATAATTTTATGGTTGGAGGTCAGCACAACATGAGGAACTATATTAAAGAGATACAGCATTAGGAAGGCTGAGAGCCACTGAGCTAACTGAAATGCTAGCTTAGTTTAGTTCATGCTAAAGAACCTCTGGTGAAATTAAGTCCTTGAGGGCCTCGTGAGTCCTTGGAGGAACAACACACCATTGAAACTGCGTATCAACCCACTTTGCTACCAGAAAGTACAGGGGAGCTAAGACCGTATGAGCCACTGTGTGGGTGCTGGGAAATGAACCCAGGTCCTCTGGAAGAACAGCTGAGCCATCTCTCCAGCCTGAGTTTTCATGTTATTATTAAACACGACTTTGAGTGTCTGTTTTAGTGAATGGAGACATAAAGGAAAGTGTGAAGTATCAAGCCATTTTTTTCTCATACTGTATCAGGAAATCTCTCTCCACAGTCACATTCTGAACTGAGTTTGTGTAAGAATCTTTATGGGTTCTTATCCTGAACCAATTCTGTGCTCCTTGATAGGCTCTTTTGGATAAAAGATTATCCAATTAGACTTTTAAAACTGAATTGCATCACTGCTTGTGCAATGAGACCTGTGTGCAAGGCTCTGTAAAGGTACAGTGTGTTACACTGCAAGTGTGTGATGAGGAACCGGGAGCCTGGGATGTCTGTCTCTACTGAAGACATGATATTGGAGCTGGGCTCTGTGGGGCAGACTGAATAGACAGAAGCCTGGAGGTGGTGGTGAGGGGATCGGTCCAAGGAGAATGTGTTGCTGAGTGATAGCCCTGAGTAGAAGGAACATGAATTACTCCCGTCGTCAAGTGAGGGGCTTAGGGAGGAAAGAACAAGGGAGGTGTGCAGGCTCAGATCTTTAGGACCGCAAGCCACATTAGCCCTTAGGTCTAGTCCTTTAGATTACAGGTCCCCACGAAGTGGGGTCCAAACCAGGCCCCTGGAGACTAAATAGGCATCCGGCCCCTCTTCCTGGAAGATGACCAATGAATAGTTTCACAGTGTTTGAAGAAGGGAACCAACTTGATTAGATCTGCATTTAGAAAGAGTCCTCTGCACTAACCAGGCACAGAAAGACCAAGTCTCCTGATGCTTAACCGTGTGTGGCCGCTACCAGGAAATAAGAAGTGCATTGTGGTACCTGCATGTGGATGGGCATGGAGACATAGGGGAGGAGTGTATAATGGCAGTCCCATAGGAGAATACAGACAGAAAGTTGTGCCCACAGCAAGTAACTATTTGGAGGCATAAAGGTAAGTGGTCCCCAGAGACTGGAGAGCAGAAGGGAAAGTCAGGGAATGGAGAAAGCGGGATGACCGTGCAGCTGTTAAGAGTTCCTTTTCTAGGGGAAGATAGTGTTCTGTCAGAGAGCACGGTCAGACACCCCTGTGCCAAAACCATCACAGGATTGTACACTTTAAGCACGAGTTATCTGGAAAGTGGATTAAATTGCAAAGGCTTTCGCCTTGTGGAGAGTTTAAGAAGCCCTCTGGCTACAGTGTAAAGAGTGACAGAAGAAGGCTGGAAGGAGCCAGACCATTGGTCAGGAGGCTGTTGCCAGCCATAGCTGTTGAAAACGACTGGGTATATGTTAGGAGATGTATTTCTGGAGATAATTTATGCTGGTGAACACCAGTATACTACTTTTTTTTTCTTTTTTTTTTCTGGAGCTGGGGACCGAACCCAGGGCCTTGTGCTTGCTAGGCAAGTGCTCTACCACTGAGCTAAATCCCCAACCCCAGTATACTACTTTTTAAATCGGTTTTGTTTTGCTTTTTGAAACTGTAGCCCACGATGGCCTCGAACTCCTTTGTAACTTTGAACTCTAACCCTTCTGCTTCTATCTCCCTAGTATTGGGGTAACAGGTGTGCTCCCCTAATCCCAGCCAGCTCTTTAAGTTTCTTCTTTTCTTTTGGGAACAGGGAACATGGCTATGGCCCTGGCTGTCCTGGAAGTCACTAGGTGGCTCAGGCCTCAAAGTCTCAGAGATCCAGTGTCCTGGCCTCTGTCTCCTCAGTGCTTGGATTATATGTGTGTGCCAGTATACCCAGCCTTATTTTTAATTTTAATATGATACTTTCCTAAGAAAGTAATCTCTTAATTGTCTGATATGTATTATTCAGCACAAATGTTAATTACTGCAGGACTTTCTCTACGCGTGTCTTTCTGTACTTTCGGCTTGAGGGGGAAAATAGATTTGTCAATATTCCTAACAGTGTGCCTTTGAGGGATAATTTTGTAATGCTGCCACTTGGATGCGCATCCATTAAGAAAGCAGAGAGCGCTGAGGAGACGGTTCAGTGATTAAAGGCTGAGCTCACAAACACCAAGAATAGAAGAAAGAGACAAATACACAGGAATTCAAAGCAAACAAAATAATAGGTGAGTCAGATGGACCTTAGCCAGGAATGGGGGTCACATCCGGCAAAGTTCAGAGACCTGGTGAGCTGTCCCATGCCCGACTTTCTCCTGCTGATGGAGATGGAGGAAAGTAATTGGCCACAAAAGCTGTGGTCATTGAGGATTAGTGTGTCCTGTTGGCCCCAAGCTCCTAGGTCTGTCAGTGAGGTCTGTTAATGGCACCATGGCTTCCAGGGAAGGACACAGGAAGACTGGCAGCACTATGAGGTGGGTGGGTCCCGAATCCCACGTATAGGATTTCAGGGTCCACTCCTGAGGCTTGGGTGCTACCCCTCTCTGCAGACCTATATGTATGTGATGGTGCCTCAAAGGGTTCGTAGCAGTGGTGACATCACAGTTAAACCACAGTGGTACCTGTTCGTGCCCTTCACAGTACTGGTCGCTTTTCCATATATTTTATATCACAGAGTTCTCAAAACAAGCTTGAGACTTGTTAAATGGCAAATGTTTCACGTGTAAGGAAGCTCAGAGGCTAAGACACTTGTCCAGGGCCATCCTCAGTCCTTGATACTGTGTCCTACTTCCTTTAAAGTCACACCATCTTTCCCACGAGCTTTTGCAAGACCTAGGGCGGTGGTTTTGGAATCTGCAGGCCGTATAGGCGCACAGGCTTGTCATTCCAGCACTCCGGAGGTTAGGAGGTCAGCATTATCCTCTGTGGAGGCTTTGAGGCCAGCCTGGGCTACATGAGACAAGAGAAAGAAAAGACAGGGAAAACAAAACCAACCAACCAGCCAAACCGAACCAAACAAACAAACAAATCCCCAAAACCAGAAACATGGAATCTCCTTGACAAGATCACTGTGATTTCTGATTAGCTGACATATGCGTGCTCTGTGAGGTCATTAACCTGCTGTTACTTTGACTACTGGTTAATTTCAGAACTCACTAAATATATATGTTAGGGTTCAGTAAGTTTTAAAAATGTGAGATTCTACCTTTTGAGGGTTCCTTAAAGACATATTATTGTCTTTTCAAACATGTAATAGAATAATATAGTGATTTTTTTTTTTGTTGTTCTCAACCCTTTTGGTAATTATCAAGGTAGTGATTAAATTTATTTCATTTAAATTTCTGTCCTTTGGCTTGTTTTGCCAAAGGATCCAGATGGCATGGTTTATGTACAAATACTCTTTTTTTAATTTCTGAAAGATTCCCAGCCCCCATCATTTCATGTAGCTTAGCTTAACCTTGAACTTGCTGTGTAGAAAGAAGCTGGCCTTGAACTCCTGATTTACCTCATCATCTCCCCAGTGTTAGATTTACAAGTATGTGCCGCCACATCCATTTTGAAATCACTATGCATCTGTATATGTGTATATATGAAGAAAAAAAAATAAACATACCACAGTCCAAGGCAGAGGGGCAATGGGGACTGTTTCAGTTGTCAGCAGGGCAGTCTCTCAGACGTCCTTGGTGATCTGGTGGTGAAGTTTCAGACCCATCAAGATGAGTTACCAGCAGTAGCATACAATACAATAATTTGTACCAGCATCCCCGCCCTCCAGCGGCCCCGCCCCCCAGCGGCCCCGCCCCCCAGCGGCCCCGCCTCCAGCACCCCCCCCCCGCGGCCTCCAGCATCCCCCCCCGGCCTCCGCCTCCAGCTCCCCCCGCCGCCTCCAGCATCCTCCCCCCCCCCGCCGCCTCCAGCATCCCCCCCGCGGCCTCCAGCATCCCCTGTTTCTGGTCCTTCAGCCTCCAGGGCTGCTCAGGTAGATTACAGGGACCTCTGTCTCACTTTTCTTCTCACACACTTCGGCTTGTCCCTCACTTCTTCCTCAACCATACTCTCATGGTGCAGAAGTTTGGTCCTGAGGCTAAGAGCACCTTTTCTAAATTTTATTCTCTCAGACCTCTGCAAGGTCTTGCAGTTTCTTACAGGGCTGTATTTTCGTGGTGGTGGTTAACATGGTCCTCTGTGCAGTGCATTACACTCTCTCCAAATCGATGATTAGTTCTAAATCATTGGTTCTCGATGAGGGTAATTTTGTTTTCTGGGGCATCTTTGACAATATCTAAAGACATTTTCGTTGCTCACAACTGAGAGACGAAATTGACATCTCCTTCTCAGACCCGGGGATACTGCTAACTATAGCTACAAATCATAGAAGACCCAATAACAAAAGATTATCCAGATTAAAATGTCAGCAGTCTGAGGTCGGGAGGCGACTGATTAAGCGTAGGCTTATTTCTGGCCTTCTCCTGATGCTAGGAGCTATTGACTAATGAATGCTCGCGTTCGTTACTTTGTTAAGGGCGTACAAAAATGTACTGTTCCTTCCCTTCCACAAAGATATTTCCTCTTCATCTGTCCCCTCTTTACACCGAGCTGCAGTTCATACAGTAACACACAGTAAATGCCTGGCATTGGTGACTCTCCCCGGAGGAGCCGGGACCCAGGGTACGAGCTGGGCCTTCTGGGAGAAGCGCATGCCCGTGTTCTCAGGTGTCTGTTACTTTTGCCCGGGGCCTCTTTTCTCTAACCCTCATGCTTTAGCTTATATTGAAACATCGTCATTAAATAAACTCTAACTCTGCTTCATAAAAACACCCAGTATTTTCTTATTCTCTACTAACCTGGAATTTTAGAAAAAGTTTATTTGATTTGTGTGTGTGTGTGTGTGTGTGTGTGTGTTTGTGTGTACATACATTGGATCTACAGTAACTGAGGAGTTATTGGCGTGGTTACTGTGAACTGAATCTGTGTCCGCCTGTGTGAGCAGCGCTTGCTGTTAATAGCTGAGCCGCCATCCCTCAGGCCCCAGTAACATTTTATATTTCGTTCCAGGTTGATCTCCTATCAAGAGTTTTTGGCATTTGAATCTGTTCTGTGTGCTCCAGATTCCATGTTCATAGTGGCTTTCCAACTGTTTGACAAGAGTGGAAATGGAGAGGTGACATTTGGTAAGGGGAAAAAATAAGGTTATAAGGAAATAAGTAAAGTTCCCAATGCTGGTCCAGTTCTTCACTCCCAGTTCCCACAGTTACTGAGTGTGTGTTGTTTGTCCAGGGCCTACACAGTGAGCGAAGTAGGAATTTCCAAAAGCGGTTTATACAAGTTAAAAGTGGCGTCACTTTCTTCAGGGTGTTAGGGGAGTGAACTTGGGAGTGGTGTTGCTCCAGCTCCCTCAGACACTCATACTTGATCTTGCTAAGAGTGGAGTGAGTGCTTTTCACTGTGGTCCACATGAAGCAAAAGTACGAACACCGCACCTGCCCTTTCATTCCGAGGGCTTTATTTTACTTTAGTTTTGAATAGGGAGTTTGGAGCTGCTCCATAGCATCTTGGGAATATTGCTACCCTGCCATTTTCCACCCACAAGGAGGCTCAGGGATGATGGAGTTTCCCCAGTGTCCCCTCTACTTTAGAGCCTTGGTTTTAGGACACAGAGTCGAGAGAGTCTCCTGAGGTGAATGCAGATGTTGAGTTAAATTCTTCCGTAGGAACACTGTCTCCCAAGTATACAAACCAGAATTTTTCTTTTCTTTCTTTCCTTTTTTTTCCTTCAGCTATCATTCATCTTCAAAGACGATCATTTGTAGAAATTAGTTGACCATAATAAAAAGTATTGGTTAATCTTTTCTTCAGCAGCTTTTCGATAAATCAGTGTAGTATTTTTCAAAGATTTAGAGCCCCCTTTTTTTGCCCGTTCATTTTCTCTTAATATTTGAAAGCATTTTTATTATGGATAAAAACGAATAACATAAACGTTTTCCATCTTTGTAGTTTCCAAGTGTTCAGTTCAGCCAGGTTTGGGATGTTCACTTTTCCAGAACTTTTCATCCTCCAGGAGTGAAATTGACCCCCCCCTTTTATGGTGTGAATTGCCACAAATATTTGTAAAGAAAACCTTGAAATCCAGGCTTTCCCTGAGTTACAGCACTGTTTATCCCCTTTGATGGGTTAATTGAAGTAAAAGTGTCATTTATTTACTCATAAAAGGCATGGTGGCTCAAAGTACTTGGGAGGCAAAGGCAGAGGCAGGTGGATCTCTGCAGTCTGAGGCCAGCCTGGTCTAGTTCTAGGACAGCCAGAGCTACATAGAGAAACCTTGTCCTAAAAAACAAAACAAAACAAAAACCAAAAAGGAAGCAACGTCACCATAATTTGTCGGAGCGTGTGAAAGTATGGGTATGTTGCCTCTTGCCTGTGATTTGGTGGGCACATTGTCTACTCTGGCACCCCCACCCCCTTCATTGGCTCATCCTCCTTTGTGAAGAACATTTTCGCCTAAAAATACTCTGCAGAGGTCTATGTTTCGGCATAGAGCCGGGCATCCTCCCTGCTTTGCAGCAAGCTCTGGTCATTTTGCTTCCTGAAGAACGATGACTATAGAGAGAGCACAGGGCCTTTAACACCTAGTCAACCAGCATCAACTCCAAGTGGGTGACAGTGCTGAGGGTTCTCCTTGCACACGTGCACACACGTGTACACATGTGCACACACAGCTTTCTTCCAAACATGGCACAGCGATGTTGGGGAACTGGACAGGAGGATTTGAGTTAATGACAGTTTCTCTGTGCTTATATTGTGTGCACATCAGCCAGGAGAGTAGTGTCACATGCCTTTAATTCCAACGCTGGAGAAGCAGAGGCAGGTGGACCTCTGTGAATTCAAGGTCCACCCGGTCTTCAGTTTCAGGACTGGATAGCCAAGTCTACACAGAGAGACCCTGTCTCAAGAAAAACCAAAACCAAACAAAGAATTAGGTTTCTCAAAATCAAGTTCCATTTTGTTTTGTCTCCCGCCTTATCGTGTGTCCCCTCCATTTGGTTGCTTTCCCCGATTTGTGCGTGTGCCTTTTTAAGTGTCACCGAAGATACTTCATTCAACAGACCATCAACAGACTCCTGTAACTGTTGATTAAGAGATTAAGATGAACACAGGAAGCAGCAGAACGGCTGGCACATACCTCACTTCACGAAGATAAAAGATCACGGACAGTACAGCCGAATCTTATCACTTTATGGCTCTTTTGTTTTTCCCTTAACTTATGACTTATGAGTCAGGATTTTAAGAAATATAGTCAGAATGAAAAAGTAGTTTGAGTTTTTAATAACACCACCATAATCTGAAGGATTTAGGAAGCCCCTGCCTCCGAGATGTGCTTTCTTCTTTCTTTTACGTACAGATACTCTTATCATGAAATAACCAGAAGTTATTTCACGATAACTGTGAAGTTCTGGTCCTCCCGCCCCACCCCTGTTTCTCCTTTCTCTCCCCCTTGATTTCATTTTGTAAGGGCTTTGGTCATTTCCTCTTCCTGTTCTCTATCCCTACTTTCGAGGGTCCACTTTTAGATAATATCTCTCTCTCTCTCTCTCTCTCTCTCTCTCTCTCTCTCTCTCTCTCTTTTCTGTGGTTCTGGGAGTTGAACCCAGGGCCTCGTGAATTCTAGGTAAGCTTTCTGCCACTGAGCTCAAGCTCCACTCTTAGGCCAGCTTTCTCAACCAATCTGAAAGCAGTGATATAGAGAAGAGAGTATCCGACTTAATGTCTTTGAGAAAACTAACATCAAAAGTGTTCTGTTTAGCAAGTGCCACGTAATAAGGTTTTTAAGGCCCACTCCTCCCAAAGACTCCAGCTTCTCTGTGTAAGGAACTCATCAACTTGAAGTGTATTTTTAGAGGATCTGTGGGTATGTGACGAAGGTCGGTTTGTATCCGTTTAATAAAATGAATTGTTCTTATATATTTATAGACGCATGTTTAGGGAAAAGAAATTTGATGGTCACTTTAACTAGAGTTCAATGCTTTTCACCCAATGGCCTTGCATTTTTAGGTGGAGCTATATAAGGAACAGTTTTCTTGTGCACACATGGGAAAGTAAGGAGCCATATTGGATGCAAATGGCAACCAATCACATTGCCGTTGCTCTAGTCTTTGGACAGCATTGTTGGTGTTATCTGTGTGTTTGTTCATACTGTTCTCATCATCCTTTTGTTTTAGATGTGCTTTTTATGCACATCAAGCTATATATCTAAGCTCTGGCATCATAGCAACTATTCATATGCGTAACAGCAGCAAACCTTTACTTGAGTGCCAGACAAGGTGTTTTTGTTGCTGTGGTCAGACAGGCCTCCATTCCGCAGAGAGGACTTACATCAAGGCCTTGTAACACTTCAGAATGAAAGCTCAGAAGAGGATTCTGGAGTTCTGTTTTTGTTTGTTTCTTTCTTTTTTTAAATGAATAAGGCTTTAGTTAATATTTTTCTCTTTGATGATCTTTAATAAACTTGTAATGCATGCTACGGGTAATTACTTAATGGCTTGTATCTCTGTTGCTGCCAGATGGCCTGAGCCTTGTGGAGCCCATTGCATGTGCTGATACAGTGTCCATGTGCTGTGTCTCACTGTTACCCACTAGTGTGCTGGTGTCCTGCTGGGTAGAATTAGGTAGCCGTAACCTGATGCCCGTCAAGTGGGAATACTGCATCGTACTGTTATATGCTGCCTTGCATTTATCTAAAAAGACTTTTCTAGAAGGTATTTATTGCTCTAACAGAGATTGGATTCTAAAATAAATGAACATAATCAGAAGAAACTCATACTTGTTTACTAATAAACAAATCTGCTCTAGATTTTCTATTAAACACTTGTGCACACTGCACCCCCATGGATTTGTTAGGACTGGAAACTCGTCACACTGAACTTTTCCAAGGACACACCCATACTTCACAAACCTTCTAAAGCAGGAATGCCTTTTGATATAGTACTGTGTTGTCCAGGATATACAGGGTACAGCAAGTAAAAAAAAAAAAAAGTATTCCACACATGCCTTTGAAGTAGACTTTCCTCTTAGGGGAAGCCATAACAACAGTTGTGTTATGCCACTGGAGTGTAAATGCCAAGAACCCTGCACGTGCCCTTTCTCTGTGGAGAATAACTATAGATGTGGATAGTGTGAAAGTCTAGTGGCCACACACTATGATAATTTGGTGTGCGAGAGAGGCACATGGATATTTGATTAAATCAGGAAGGAAATTTAAGATGCTTTGTACTGCTTTTGGGCATCAAAAAGGACTGTTTTGAATAAAATACACAAGGTTACTAAAGTAGCTTAAAGTTTGACGTTCAAAGGGTTTTATGCCACTTGACGGTAGACTGTTAGGCCTTGTAGCTTCTGTGATGTTCTTTAACTGTGAGCTCATCTTTCCTGAGAAATGAACCTTTATGTATATTTGGCAGCAGGACCCCTGTTTGACTGATCACAAGTAATCCGTTCTGGAGGTAGGTAAAGGGTTAACAAACACCTTTTCCCCCCCAGAATGCCTGGGGAGTTCACCTAGGACACTAATTCCTTCCTGAGAGTAGAGGGGTAGTAGAGGTGGAGGCTGAGGGAGTCTGCATGCTGAGGCCTGATGGTCGGGGCTTCCTCCACGGCTTCCTGGCTTTGATCCTTTCTGTTGTTACCTTGTTGCTGTTTGTTTTCTTATCTGGGTTCCGAGTTGTTCCTCTTCTTCCCTCCTGATTTTCCCTTCACTGAAAAGCACATCCACACGTCTCACTGTTGTGTCTGTTCAGTTGTACACAAGGATAGTCACCATTTACCACAGGTATTCAAAGGGCCACTCTGACTTCACCCTAAGAACCGTGCAGGTGAAAAACCAAGCTGTTGAGGAAAAAAAAGTTTCCCTTGGCAGTAAAGAATGCTCGGGTCTCAAGCCTTTAAGTCGGAAGCAGCAGCTCCTGCTGGAATCCTTGAAGTCAGATGTCAAGCTGGGCTGATGGTAGGCGGGCTGTGTCATGGGGCTGATGGCTTGTATACCTACAGGAGGAGTTCTCTGGCCACAGCGTTGGTACAGCAGCTCCTTCCAGGCTCATTCATGGAGCAGGCATGGTGGCAGTCTTGGAGAAGAGTGCCAGCCCCGGTCAGAGGTAATTTTGTACTGCAGAAAGGTGCTGAAGACCCTGCAGGAAGCGCCCATAAGAAACCAGGGGAGGGATGAGGGGGGGACGAGACGGGGAGACACAGTGCGGGTTGCCGGGGAAACGGAAACCTCTGTTAAGACATATTTACATAATTTGTTTCAATGTGTATTTCACCTAGTCCAGTCTTCATAAGTGACTGATACAGCTAAACTGACTAATATACCGTTTTCGGAACATTTTTCCGTTATCACATTCTCACCTTTACCTGCTCTCCAGACAAATCACGTGCTCCTCTCCTTTTGAGCCAAGAGAACATAATGACAAGCTACTTTTGTTATCTGGCCCCAATTCCCTCTTCAAAGGAATTATAAAGCTTCTTTTTTTCCTAAGCCCGTGTTCTCTGCAGGAAGTGGAAAAGTGGTCTATTGTTTTCTCTGTCAGAAACATGAATGGACTTCCTGTTTCTCTCAGCAGCGCCCACCTAGTATAGCCTCCTGGATCATGATCTTGCTGCCAAGAGGTGCTAGTCACGCCAGGCCAGAACTGTGGCTGCAGAAATAGTGCTCATAAAGAGTGCTATTTAGGGCTAAAGATCCTTGTTTGCCACTGGAAGATGGGATTCTCTTTGGGTGGGAAACTCGTTGCTCAGCTCAGTGTGAGACAGATCAGGGTTCATGGTGGTCACCCTCTCAGGTCATACAAGACCTGGTAACCCAGGAAGATAGCAAGCGCAGGTGCAGCAGCCCATGGAGCTATTGCTCATGCAGGGATCTGCCCCCTTAGTTCTACGACTTTTACACAATGTTGTTTTGCAAACACATCCCGGTGGCTACTATAAATTAAGTCTTCAGTAGTTCACTAAATGGTCTCTGTGACATTCCTGAGCCAGCTCCAGGCAACAGTGATAGAACAGGGACAGATTGGAGGTGACATCCCAAGAGATGCCGGAGAGCTTCACAGTCTTATTATCCCTAAGCATTCCAGCCGAGCCTAGGGTGTGACAAAAAAAAAAAAGGACTGAAAGTATCATGGAGTAGTTAATAAACTGGGGATGATGTCACCGTGAAACCACAGTTCCGAGCTGTCAGGGCCATTCGGGGAGAAGTAGAAAATGTCCAAATACAACTCGTAGGAAATGCCACTTCTGTATTTGAGAGCCTGCTACGACTAATTTAGACTACTATCTTAATTGCTCGAACAGCGCTCTAAGTACTCAGAGACTGCTAGGAAGTCAGTAAGAAAGAGCTTCCCGTTAAGTTTTCACTCTAGGGCTGGGGTACAGCCCTGTGGTGGAGTGCTTGCTTAGCATTGGCAAGACGTAGGGTTGATTGTTAGCCCACTTTGACAAGGAGTCTTTTACTAGAAAGGTCGTCTTCAAATATGCTTTATAAGTTTAGTTTGTGAGCCTAGTATGGTAGCTCAGGCCTGTAATCCCCAGCCTTCAGAAGGCTGAAGCAGGAGGATTGCCAAGAGTTCAAGGCCATACTGGGTGACAGTATGAGGCCCTGTTTCAAATAACAAAACCAAGCCAAGCAAAATTACGCCAGGCCTGATAGTGTCAGCCTGTAATCCCAGCTACTTGGTGGCTGAGACAGGAGGATTGTAAATTCAAAGCCCTGTTGGGCTTCAGAGTAGGTTCAGGCCCAGCCTAAGTAACCAGACACTGTCTCAAAAAAAAGGGCGGTGGTGCTACAGATCAGTAGCAGGAAGCTTACCCAGCATGCTCAAAGACCGGGGTTCAATACCCAATACCACAGATAAATACACAGCTAAGTAAGTAAATAAACAAACAGAGACAATTTAGAAAATATCCTTTTGGTGATGTCAGAAAAAAAAAAAAAAAAAACCAAAGCCATTACATTTTGTTTGTTTGTTTGAAGGCTTCTGCGTCTTTGACTTTGAGGCTGATTCGCACTTAAGATTCTGGTAATTTCAAACCCTGTGAAAGGGATCCAGTTTTATCTGCTGTTACATAAATATTATGCAGATAGTTTTCCTTTTGTTTTAGAGATAGCGCCATGCTGAGGGAACTCAGACCTGCTAGGCAGCGGCGTGTATGTTTCCTATTAAGTAACTGGACGTTCTGAGTTACAACTTTTAAACTAAAAGTTACTATGAAGTAACGTCCTTTCTCTCACCATCTTAGCGTTACTTCCTATACGCAATGGTTTATTCCTACTCTGCATCCCGCTGCACTCTTTATCTTTTAATGTAAGCACCTTTTTGCTAGATTTGTTTTGTTTTTGAGACTCCTTCTTACCTTGTAGCTCTGGCTAGCTAGGCACTCATTATGTAAACCGGAGTGAACGCTAGTTCACGGAGATCCTCCTGCCTCTGCCACCGGAATGCTGGGATTAAAGGCCAGCATTGCCATGTCTGGTTGGTTAGACCTCTAAAATAAGTAAAGTTGGTTTAATTTGAGAATAGAGTGATTAATTGTATTAGATGGATCCTAAAAATATTTATGTTAGTGTTCCATATTTTAAACATTATACAATACTTACTATTTTAACTAATTTATAAGCTTCAATATATTTACAACCTGAAGTTTTATTTGCACACACCCCCCCCCTTCATCCCTCTCGAGTAGAGGATCCTGGGGATTGGATCCATGATCTCATGCATGATAGGCAAGCATTCTACACAAGCCACATCCCCAGACCCTAGCTTTAAGGATGATCTTTTGTCTGGGTCTGAGCCAGAATCTCGTGACTTGATATTGAAGTCTTTTCAGAATAAAAGCCCCATGCAGTGTTTGGCTTATGTTCACTTAAGGTGAACATACTCGACGTAGGTCGAAAGCTCTGAGATCCTGTTAGCTAAGAAATCCTGCCTCCATTGAGAGAGAAGCTGAGAATCCCGTCTCCCCAGTGACATCCAACGCCTCCTTCTGAGTTTGCTGCATCCTGTGAACCAAAGCTGTTTACCCCGAGTCCAGACTGCTAGGAGAGTTCCACCCAAACACAGCATTTTCGTCAAGGAAAGGGGTCCATAAAACAAAGGGAACCCATTGCCCCATCGCCAGTTATGAGACTGACGCTGTATTCAAAGACTGTCAAAATCAGAGAAAACAACATAGTTAGAGGCAATCGTAAAACAGCAAACCCATGTTTACTAGTTCTCTAGGATAACTGATAGCTATTGATGGTAAAACTCTTTCACTAATAAAATTGGCTTAAATTGGAAAATAATTTAGTTAAGACCTTACTAAAAAGGCTTCCTGCTTTCTTAACGTTGCTAGTGATTTTTTTTTTTTTTTTTTTTTGGCATGAGCTTCTAAATTAGTCTACCCAGTCTATGCTTGTTAAAGTACCAGTCATTTGTGAACCGTTTTTCATAATACATGTAAAACTGCTAGAAGGCGAATGATCTCGCTGGTGCATGAAGACAAATAACGGAGTTCTGGTTGTGTCTTCCAGCGTGACTGGTACCCAAGGGGAAGGTAGCATGCCGTGGATGGCTCTTCATTGACAAGCGGATCACTAATTTCACTTACCTTAAAAATATTTTAATAGCTCAGACTGATAATCATAGATTTTAGGGGGATTTCGAGGCTTTGTGGCGAGACCCTATTTTTGACACTATCAGCTTTTAATAAGGTGCTTTACTGCTGAGCTAATGATGTGCTGTTGGTAGTATTTCTTATAGCTATCTTCAATAGTCATATTCAGGCTAGTGTGAATGTAATAATCACGCCTCAATCAAACCATACTTAGTATGACAAATATTGCATTATACTGTAATTTAGGTATTCACGCTTCTGATAAAAGGCTTAATTCGACTCCTTGAGGAACCAGGGAAACACTATTGATTTTATGCTGGAATAAAGTAGCAGTTATTGATACTGCAAGATAGAAATCGCTTCCTAATTAAAATTAAATCAAGAGAAATTAAGACTCTCAAGGCCTTACACGTAGCGGTATACAATCTTAAGTGAAAAATTATACTTTGTATCAGTTGTGTTCCTGCATGGGTTTCCGGGCACAGAGAGATTTGCAGTTCTTCTTGGTAGAAGCAGCCGGTCTTGACTTTTTAAACGTTTCTTAATTCTTCTCTGTAGGAGCATTGCAGTGGATTGGGTGATTCGCTGTCAGCGGGACTGACTCGTTTTTCTTTTCCCTTTTAAGAAAATGTCAAGGAGATTTTCGGACAGACTATTATCCATCACCACATCCCCTTTAACTGGGACTGCGAGTTCATCCGGCTGCACTTTGGGCACAACCGCAAGAAGCACCTGAACTATGTGGAATTCACTCAGTTCCTCCAGGTAGGTGCCCTTCCAGTCTAGCTCAGAGATGGAGGAAGTCCCTTCTCACCCCCATTCCTCATTTCCCTCTCACTGAAGCAAGCTCTTTTGACTCTGGCAGCCATTTTCTTTCAGCCTGTACTTGCATTCATTTAAGTTGTCAGCTTATATTATCCCTTCTTAATTTCTCAGCTTTCAGAAAAATGTTGGGTTGAGTTCTAGCTATGTGAGATTCGGAGTTCTTTTGCTTCTCACGGCCAAGCACAGGCTCAGATATTTTCCACCTTCATCCTTTCTGTAGTTATGTCACAAGTCTGTTCAGATCAATAGTCACAGGAATGACTATAGTTTCATAAATATAGCCCTCCACACCTATGGGCTTTGTATCTGTGGAGCCGAGATAGAAAAATACAGATAGAAAAATATTTGGAAAAAAAGTTGCATCTACGTTGAACATGCATGAACTTTTTTTCCTGTCGTTATTCCTTGAACAATAAAGTGTAATTACATTTACATAGGATCCACACTGCATTAGTGGGCTTTTGTTTTATTTTGTTTTGTTTTTTTCCTCTTTCTGAGATAGAGTTCCTCTGTGTATAGCCCTGGCTGTCCTGGAACTCACTCTGTAGGCCAGACTGGCCTCAAACTCAGAGGTCCACCTGCCTCTGCTTCCCAAGTGCTGGGGTTAAAGGTGCATGCACTACCTCCCAGCTGCATTAAATTTTATAAGTAGAGATGATTTCAAATCTATAAGAGGGGCTGGTGAGATGGGTCAGTTAGTAAAAGCAGATGCCATCAAGCCTGATAACCTGAGTTTGATATTTTAAAGTCATGTGGTGGAAGGTGAAAACTGAATCTTGCAAGCTGTCCTCTGACCACCCATGTATACCATGGTGCACACACACACACACACACACACGTGCACATGCACATACACATGCATGCACATGCACGCACATGCACACATGTATACAGAGGTGGGGAAAATATACCAATAATAAATGCAAAAACGTAGGCTCTGCATAGTCCGTGTGGAGGAGATGATTTAAAGCATATGGGGGGACACGAGTAGACTCTCTGCAAACAGTGACCCGAGGGATACCTCTGATTGATGACTAGAATTACTGATTTGTTTAGAATCTCCAATATTTGTTTACTTTTCTACCTAGTGATGTTAACTCTTCCAGCCATTGCTGTTATTAAAGTCTCCTTAGTGCATTTGAAGCCCAGCCGGTTATCTTATCAATTTCCTATCTGACACTCTCTAGGAATCTCCCATCTAAGCAAAACTGGAGGGCCAGGTGTCTGGCCCGGTGTCTGGCATGCATGCTATCCTAGTGTAACAGAGGTAGTTTACGGGCTTTTAGTACGGTAATGGTATTTTGTAACCTCTGTCTATCCCAGACCTTTTCATACAGAACACCCTGGTCTGTTGTAGGAGTCACTTCCATCAATACTTCTCTTCCAGCTTCTGGGGACTATTAACCTGCCTTTGTTTTAATGGATTATATAGTGTAGACAATTCATGTGGATGGGATTGTATGATAGGATAGTTTGTGTGTCTTTTCCTTTCACTTAACATAATATTTAAGATAATTACCCATATTAGATCAAATCCTAGTGCTCTGGAGGCAGAGACAGGCAGACTTCTCAAGTTTGAGGCCAGCCTGGTCTACCCAGAGAGTTGTACCTCAGTGCCTAGTATAGGTGAAGCCCTAGGTTCAATCCATAGAGAGCAACCACTAGGCCTTTAGCTAGGGTGTAATTGTTCACACTTGTAGTTCTTGCAGTTAGGAGGCTGAAGCAGGGGAATAGAAGTTCAAACATACATTTGGATCACACCTGGGCCATATGAGAAGACCTTGTCTCAAGAAACAAGCAAGAAGAACCACCCATATTTGATCATATTTTGACTCAATATTCACTGTGTGACTATATTTTTGTCCATTTATGAGTTGTTTCTGACCTTCTGGTTCTTGTGCACAGTAGTAACTGCTACAAACATTCACAGTCAAATATTCGTTAGGTGACCCATTTTCAATTCCCTTGTGTAGGGAGAGAATTGCAGTCTTCAAGTCCTCTATTAACTCCCCTTGTGCCCCTCTGTTCGTCCCTTCCCTTTTGTGGTGACGGGCGTAGCGTCCAGGACCTCGAGCATGTTGGACAACTGCTCTCACTGAGCCGAGTCCCGGCCCCTTTGCCTGACGTTCTGAGGAAACACCAGAGTGTGTTTCCTGGTGCCGTTCCAGTCTGAAGGTGAAACTGAGCTACTCCCCGGTTGCCGTCACCTTCAGCCTGAAGAGCCTGTTTGTCCTTATGGTACATTCATTACACATCTCCATTCCCTGAGTTTAATCTTTCTTTCATAATCTTTCTTTCGTAATGGTTTTCTTCTTTTTGACGGGATGTTTCCTGTATTGGCTCTCCAAGAAAAGTAAAATAACGTTGAGATTCTCTCGTGTGTGAAAGGCTTCCATCGTCATACTTAAACAGTTAGACCGGATGTTGGTTTTTAAGGCGTTTCTTGTGTGCTTTCTCCTTTGTGGTGTTGGTGTTAAGGAGCCCAGTGCCATTCTCACTGGAGATTTCTCTTGCATTCTGGGGGGTTTTAGGACTCTCCACCCCACTACTGCCACCCCTCTCATTACCAATGGTTGGTTTCTTGACTGGTTGTTTCCAGGTCTGGATCAAGAAATTGAAATAAGGGCTTCCACAGATGCAGTCTCCAAGCTGTGTTCAGGAGCAAAGGGATAGTCAGATGAGGCACACAAGCGGGCAGCAGCTGCATGACCACAGAGGGGTCATGGGACCCAGGGCATTGGTGTCATTTATGGAAGAAGGAAGGAAGGAAGGCAGGAGGGAGGGAGGGAAGGACTCGTTACTAAAGGGCATGATATGAGTAGTTCTCTACTTCACTTGACAAGTTTGAGTTTTGTAACCTATACTGCCCCTATTCTTTCCCATAATGCACTTGATTTTAATCATAAGCACACCCCAGAATACATAGGGGTAAGATGGTACAGCAGGGCCAGCTATATGGCTCAATGAGTAAAGGCACTTGCCACCAAGTCTGGTGAAATGAGTTCAATCCTTAGGACCCATAGGATAGAAAGAGAGAACCAATCACAATAAATTGTCCTTTGACAGCCACATGCATGCTGTGGTATGCCCCCACCTCCATTTTTATAAAGTAATACATTTTTAATTGAAAAAGAATTAGAGATAGTCGATAGATGATTTTCTTTAAAAGCTCACCTAGAGGACATGGTTTGCCTTGCTGCCCATGTACCCAAAACAGGTTCATGCTGGATTGTCTCTCCCCACCTTCCTACAGAATGTGACTGGAAAGGCATTTGAACAGAAATGACCCATGTTTGATGACTGTCGGGGAAAGAGGAATGTCCCCATTATTTGGAGTAGGAAACACGTACAGCCTGATGTAGGTGGGAGTCCTGGGTTACTCACAGGCTGCTAGATGCATTGTTAGGAAAAGGTTGTGTTCATGGTCCATGTCAAGTAGATTTACTCCCTATGCTTGCCTGCCTTGCCTTCCTGAGACATGTGAGTTTACTTTTTAGTCATTTTACTAGGCATTCAGTAGGATCTTATAAAAAACTTCAATACTTGAAGTTATTTTCCCCTTTTGCATTTTTTCTTTTAGCTTTCACTCTATTTTCCTTCTGGTTCTCTAAATCTTTTAAATTAGTATTTGTCATATTTTGAAATCTTTAAGAGTTCTCTTGGTTTTCCAAATATCTTCCAAAATTTTATCTATTTATTTGTTTGTTTTAATGGCATTTCTGGGTATGATAATATAGTCTATGGGTTGAGGCAGAGAGAAAATTCCAAATTGGAGTTTAGCTTAGGTACACTTTAAGACTTTGTTTTAGGGAAAAAAGAAAGAAAGGAAGAAAGAAAGAAAGAAAGAAAGAAAGAAAGAAAGAAAGAAAGAAAGGGAGGAAGGAAGAAAGACAAATTTCTTTCTTTTTTTTGTTTCCTCTTTCTGTTTGCTTTTTAAAAAAGATTTATTTCTTTTTTTTTTTTTCTGGAGCTAGGGACCGAACGAACCCAGGGCCTTGCGCTTGCTAGGCAAGCGCTCTACCACTGAGCTAAATTCCCAACCCACCCAAAAAAGATTTATTTCTTACACCTATGTGCCTGTGTATGTTCATGTGCACCGTGTGTATATAGATGTCCTTGGAGGGTCAGAAAAGAACATTGAATCCCCTCCCAGAACTAGAGTTACAAATGGTGTATAATCTGGGGCTGGAGAGATGGCTCAGTGGTTAAGAGCACTGACTACTTTTCCAGAGGTCCTGAGTTCAAATCCCAGCAACCACATGGTGGCTCACAACCATCTGTAATGAGGATCTGATGCCCTCTTCTGAAGACAGCTACAGTGTTATTCATGTACATTAAATAAATATTCAAATAAAAACTTTAAAAGACAAGTGATGTAATCCACCCAGTGTGGGCGCTGGGGACTGAACATGGGTTCCTGCTAGAGCAGTAAGCACTCTGAACTCATGAGCCGGCTCTCCAGCCTCTGTTTGGTTTGGCTGCCTTAGTCCCTTGAGTGCTCACACATCCAGCTTCCAACTTTTCTTCTTGTCTGTCTCTGTTTTTCATACCAGAGGCATTTGTTGGGTCTGATGGTCTTTTGTTCATGTTTAAGATTAGAACTTACCGAACACTATGAATTTATGGTAATCGGTTTAGCTACCTTTCTCTTACTGTGACAAAATACCATGACCAAGCCATATATAGACAGAAGCATTTAATTTGGCTTACGGTTTCGGAGGGTTAGAGTTTATGATGGCAGAACAAAGGCACAGTGGCAGGAACAGCTGAGCGCTCACACTGTGACTCATGAGCAGGAAGCAGAGATAACTCAGCATGCATTTTGAAAACTCAAAGCCCTCCCCGAGTGGCACACTTCCTCCATCAAGGCCACACCCCCTAAGCCTCCCCAGAGAGCTACCAACTGGAGACCAAGTAAACATGAGTCTGTGGAGGCCATTCTGTACAGCACAGGGTTTACTAACTTCAGACCTGGCAGTAAAATGCTGTGGTATGGCCATTTTGTTGGAGCTCTGGGGTGCTTCTGTGACAGGCCTTTGGATTAGTGATGAGGTCGTCTGCTTTAGGAGACGGCCCAGCACGTACACTGCTTGCTGCACAGGATGAGAATCAGTTCAACCCCTAACATGCCAGAAAAGGTGGACGGGCAGGTTTACATGTTGGGACCTCTGTGATCCCAGGCTGTGTGGGGCCATGACAGGAGGACCATTGGGCTTGATGGCTGCTGTCCTGGCTCTGGGTTCAGGGAGAGAGTCTGTCTGAAGGGAATAAGGTGAAGAGTAGTAGAGCAGGACAGGTGGTGTCCTCCTGTGGCTTCTACGTGCATACTCTTATACACCACACACACGCACACACAGACACACATACATACACACACAACATACAGACACACACAATACCATAATCACACCACACCACACCACACATACCACACACACACAACACCACACATACCACACATCCAACACCACACACACACACACACACACACACACACATAGACCACCAACCACACAACATACAGACACACACCATCCCATAATCACACCACACCACACATACCACATACACACAACACTACACATAACACACATCACACATAACACACACACAGACACACACACACTACAACCACACAACATACAGACACACACAATCCCATAATCACACCACACCACACATACCACATACACACATAACACACACACAGACACACACACACTACAACCACACAACATACAGACACATACACCACACACACCACACCACACATACCACACACCACCACACACACCACACATACACACCACCCCCCCACCCACCCACACACACACACACACACACATACCACACATACAACACCACACACACGCATACAACTTCACACACACACATACACACATACACAACCAACCACACAATATACAGACACACACAATACTACACTCATACTACACCACACATATCAGACACACAACACCACACACACAGGCACACACACAATACCACGCACAGACACTAAGACACACAGACACACACACACACCATACATACCTCACACACATCACCACACACACACACACACACACACACACACACACACACAAACACACGAAGCAGTTACCTGTCTACTCCATCACCCATTAGCCTAGCCTCTCTCTGCCTTTTACCAACTCTGCAGAAAACTTAAAGGTTGTTTGTCCATCTGGAGAGTTTAACAGAGGAATCCTAGGCTGAGGGAATTTGGTGCAGAACACAACCCTGAAAGAGGGAAATAAGTTTAAATCCATGTCCGTAGCAACTGTCTGTAGCCCCAAGCTCTATTCGCTACTCAGCAACCAGACAGTAAAAAAATCCAAGTCAATTCAAAGTCCCAGTCAAGACTGGCTTTGAACTGCTCATCCTTCAACCCCCACCTCTAGAATTAAATGTGTGTGGTTATAGGTTTTACAATTCTAATGGGACCCCAGCTTTTATTTGATTCTCATAGCAGATATGCCTCGAGGGCTCATAGCAGCTCTGTAGAGCCGTCTGCAGCTCTTGACCCACTGAAAGATTTAGAAGGCTTGATATACTTGTCTTTAGCTCATCATCCTGCTAAGTATTATTTGAAAATTTGTTACAGAATCTCACACACATACAGAAAGCCACATAAAACAAATGGGTAGCATAATGAATTATAAAACAAATATTTGCTAAGTTAATTTTAATGACTTGAATTACGGTTGAGATAGCAAGAGTCTATGGAAGTATAATTAAAACCAGATATGGTGGTTGCGCGCCTATAATCCCAGTACTTGGGAGCGGACGGCAGAAGAATCAGGAATTCAAGGCTAGATTTGACTGCACAGAGCTCAAAGCCAACCTGGACTACTCGAATGAGACCCTGCTTTTTTGTTTTTCGCTTTTTTAAGATAAATAAAAAGGGTGAGACCTCAACAAAAATGTATTTCATCTATCTGTCTATATGCCCATCCATCCACTTGTGGGTTGAACCGAGGCCTGTGTATGACATATAAACATTCTACCAGTGAGTCCCCCAGCCCCTAAGTACTTTAAATGTCAGGAAAAGGTAAGCCAGTACTTTGGTGAATGGGAGCGATAATATCCAGTCTTACCTTTGGACAGTCTTAGATGTGACTATAGTTTGCAGCTGCGTGGAGCCTGAACTTGGCATCTGAATACACATCACAACCACACAACATACAGACACTGTATGTTGAGCCAGCTCGTGCATTTGCATGATTACATCATGGGTGCCCATGACAGAAATGCTCTGGTTTAGACTCTGGTACCGTATCCTGGGGGTACATTTTACTATTTTTTTATTGGGATCACTTGTTACAACACTTCATTTTACAGCAGTTCAAAACGTCAGAATCTCTGGGCTGTTTTACAGCTTGAGGGTGACAGTTCCCGAAGGCTGACACAGCTTATAAAGTTTCCTGTTTGTAATTTTCGTTTTAGAATTAGGAGGTATTGCAGTTGGCATTCGGTAGAGATTCACACTTCATTAGTTTTTTTGTTTTTTTTTTAAATCATTTAAAAAAAATGGTGTCTGATGCAGAGAGAGGGAGAGAGAGTGACTGGTTCTGATTGTAACATTTAAAAGCGAAAAACTGAAAATCAATGTAAACTCTTAATTCAGGAAGCTCTCGTGGACAAGTCTTCAAGCAGGAGAGAGTAAATCACTGTGTATTGGAGCGGCTAGGAGCAGGCAGTAAAAGCACTGTGTCCTTTGTTTTCAGTCACGGAAATGGTCCAAGTGAAATCAGAAGTTTCCCTTTCCCGTTCCTTCTGTAACTGACAGTTCTGATCCACTCTCTTTCCCCAAGGGCTACTATGTATCACATCCGTCAGCCTCCTGAACTAATCAGTCGCTTTATTGTGAATTCAGAGTCCCAGAACCCGTCCTCGGGATGTGTTCCGTTTAAACGCAGCTTCTCTCTTCTCCCTGCAGGAATTGCAATTGGAGCACGCAAGGCAAGCCTTTGCGCTGAAAGACAAGAGCAAAAGCGGCATGATCTCAGGCCTGGATTTCAGTGACGTCATGGTCACCATCCGGTCCCACATGCTCACTCCTTTTGTGGAGGAGAACCTAGTCTCAGTAAGTCAGAAGACGGGCTTCACTTCACAACAGTTTGTGAAACACTGGGTTCTAGAACATCTTTTTGGCTTGTAACTAACCAGGCTTCGTCTTTAGGTGTTAGAAGGTTAAATTATGTGACTGTGACTCTGTGTGTGTGTGTGTGTATGTGTGTGAGGTGAGTGGTCTTTTCTCAGGTTTTAGCTGCCATCAGAGCTGCCATCTTGCTCTCGTGTATTTCCATTTACGATGTCCAGTCCAAGGGACATGGGAGTTCACAGACAAGAGAAGGCGATCTCTGTCCTTGAGTGCAGTCTTGCTTTCATCTGGCTTCTGTCACCTCCTGCCCCAAGCTCTCTGACAGTCCAGATGCCACGGTGCCTTGCTCTGTGTGCTGGAGAGATGTTCACTGGCTTTTGCACATTTAATAATGTTCACGTCAGAAAACACGGAGGAGTTGTGGGGCCAGCAGCCCCTGGAGTGTTGCTCACTGCCCTTTCACCTGCACATTCAGAGCATGTGCACCAGACACAGGTCTTTTGTTCTGTCAGAGCGAAAAACTCTCTCGGATAATCATGTGGACCCCCAGCACACTATGCCACCCACTTCCTCGCACAGTGGTGAAACGCTCCTCACCTGCTTTCTTGTCCACACGCTGTGTGCAGGTTTTTGATTACTGCTTGTTTAGAATGGAGGAAAGCCAGTGGGTACGTCTGTTGTTTCAGCTGAGGATCATTATCCGTGACTTACACTGGGGTAGAAAGATCAACGTCTGCTCTTTCTCCTCAGTGAATTTGAACATGGAGCCTGTCACTGTCCCCTCCACATCTCACCCCTGCCCCTGCCCCTTCTGTACCTTCACCTCATACCCCAACCAAAGATGAAAGGGGGGACGGAAAAGAATCAGGGAGAGAAGAAAGGAAGAAAAGCCAGAGAGAAGGGCTCACACAGTGTCAGTTAGGATGGAGGGATCCGTTTTGTATTTTCCAGCTGGGTTAGATGCCTTGGTTTACCAAAATACTGTCATAATCCTCAAGGAAAATGTTAAGGCATAGGAGCCTCGCCTTTGGTAGCCAGACTGACGTTAAAGAGGGAAGACAGACACTTTTGCCCATTGTTATATACAGTGTAGAAGGTGAAGCATTTAGATGTCAAAGAGAAACCAGAAAATCACATTATTTATAATAGTCTTTCTTGACTGGCGTTGTCCCCTTGGTGTTTCAATTAGCATTGCTTTGAGGTTTGAATACTGACAATTCTGCATCACCTCTGCCTTATAACTTGGGAATTAGGCTTCTAGAAACTGAAAAAAAACAAACAAAAAAACAGCACCAAATCTTCCTCTTTTGAGACGTGATACCTAAATGATGGGCAAAGTGAAGAGCTACGTTCTTAGTCTCCACAGATGATGAAGGCAGGCGATGCGCCTGTTATCCAGTGTGAGTGGCCCCGAGGTATGGTAAACCTCATAGAGATTGAACCTTCCCCAGATCCCCTAACATTTGGGGAGCTTCGGGGAGCTGTGTTTTGCACGATGGATGATCAGAGAGCTGCACATAGGTATCCTAAGTATGACAATGGCTCCTTTTTGTAGTTGAGAAAAGTTGATATAATAAAATGGTCTCAGGGCTGAAGAGAAGGCAGCAGTTAAACATACTGGCTGCTCTTCCAGAGGACTTGGGTTCAAGTCCCAGCAACAGCATGTTGGCTCACAACCATCCATGACTCCAGTTCTGGGGATCTGACGCCCTTCTCGGGTTTTCTCTAGCATCAGGCACACCTGTAGTATACCAAACCCACCTCACACACCAGTGTGCATAGAATAAAAAAGTCAATTTTAAATGGTCTTAAAATTTAAGGTTACTCAGTGTTAGAGTGCATGGTAAGTATAGAAGAGGCCTTGGTTTCAATCTACAGCATGGAAAAAAATAAAGCTAGTGCTTGGTTTTTATTTTTGTCTATGTGCATAGGAAAAAATAAACAAGTTTTGGGAATATTTCTTATTATACATTGATATTTTTCCAGGACCAGCAGGCAGTGAATAGTTGAGGGTCTTGAAGAATCCTGTTTAAATAGCCAGGTTTTGATCTGCAATAATTATATTTGTTGTTTCTGACCTTAGCGATGGGTGAACCATGAACTCCAACTTCCAGATGTTACTTTCTTCCTTAAAACCTAAATTGCATAGCCTTCCCCAAGGGTACAAAGCACACTGTGTTTTAGTCAGCTAGCCCCCTTGTATTTAAGGGCTGGTAGCTAATTGTTTTAATGACAGAGACTCCTTTGGGTCCACTTTGAGAAGGAAAAAAAAAATGAATGCAGAGTCCAAAAACCACATTTCGTTCTTTTGAGTTTTAAAAATTTTGTGCTGTAATTTCCTAGGCTGCTGGAGGGAGTACCTCACACCAAGTTAGCTTCTCCTACTTCAACGCGTTTAACTCCCTGCTCAACAATATGGAGCTGGTTCGCAAGATCTACAGCACTCTGGCCGGCACGAGGAAAGACATTGAAGTTACCAAGGGTAAGCTTTAAAAGTTGATTGGAATCTTTGAATCCGTGCTTCTCATCAGACAGATAGACCAACGTTTGTTTTTCATCAGATAGAGGCGAGGCCGGTCTAAGTCTGCCCCAGAACAAGGGGATCAGGAAAGTCAGTTGCCATGTGCATGTGCGCGTTTGACGCATGCGCATGCTTCATGTGCGCCTGGAACCCCAGGTGCAGTGTTTAATGAGATACTGAGGTCAGGAACGCAAAAGTGTTTTTGACAGTTTTGAAAAGAGCCTTGGCCCAATCTGTCAAACAGGTCAGTGGCAGCGTGGCGGCAGCTTGTTTGTACTGAAAACGAGTTGCCTTGGAGAGAGGAGCAAGGCCACTGCTTTTGGGTGAGTGGTGGTAGGGCATCTTGGGAGAACTCAGAGCAGCCACCTTTATCTTGTAACTCTGGAGACCAGAGGGAATGAGGGGCAAGAGAAGCGAGAATGAGAAAGGGATTGTTTTGTTGTTGAAGTTGATCTGTTTCTGCAATTTCGTCCTCTTAACATTTATTTTATCCCCGGCTTTACGGAATGCAGTTATAGGCTGAACCTGAGTATTTAAATTTAGTTTTACATGTTTAGAATAGTGCTAAAATTAATCCTTCCCCTCTCCCTTCCCCTTCCCCCTCTTTCCTCCCTTCTCCCCTTCCCCTCCTGTCTCCCTCCCCTCCCCCTCCCCCCAGACTTTATTTTAGACTCTTGAAATACTAACCTTTGTTTTTTTTTTTCCAGAGGAGTTTGCCCAGAGCGCCATACGCTATGGACAGGTTACCCCATTAGAAATTGACATCCTGTACCAGCTTGCCGACCTATACAATGCTTCAGGGTAAGCCTTTCAGTGACTCTTTGTGGTGTTTAGTACAAGGTGGATCTTTTGAGGTGTGACATATACCACGTCCTTTACCAACAGCCTTTTCAGTGTATAGATTCTTTTCAAAAAAATTTATTTAGTAAACATCTCAATATCCCCCCTCCCAGCTCCCCTCCCCCTCCCATAGCTCCCCCCTCCCCCTCCCCTTTTCCTCTGAGAAGGGGGAGGCCCGCCTGGGTATCACCCTACCCTGGCACATCAAGTCTCTGCAGGACTGAGGCTAGACATGGCAGCCCAAGTTAGAGGGATGGGATCTACAGACAGGCAACAGATTCATGGACAGCCCCCCACCTCTGCACATGAAGACCAAGGTGCACATCTGCTACAAATGGGCAGGGTGGCTTAGATCTAGTCCGTGCTGGCTTTGGTTGGTCGTTCAGTCTCTGGGAGCCCTCCAGGGTCCAGGTTAGTTGACTCTTCAGTCTTCCTGTAGAGTCCCTGTCCTCTTCAGGTCCCTCAGTCTTTCCCCTAACTCTTCCACAAGACTCCGAAGCTCCATCTAATGTTTGGCTGTGGGTCTCTGCGTTTATTTCCGTTGGCTGCTGGGTGGAGCCTCTCAGAGGACAGTTAGGTTAGGATCCTGTCTGCAAGCATAACGGGGTATCATTAATAGTGTCAGGGATGGGTCTCAATTTGGGCCAATCGTTCCCTCTGTCTCTGTTCCATTTTGTACCTGAACATCTTGTAAGGAGGTCAGAGGTTTTGGTCGAAGCTTTTGTGGGTGGATTGGTGTCTTTAACCCTCCAGGTAGCTGCTTCAGTCTCTTCCACTGTTAGGAATCTCAGGTAGTCACCCCTATAAACTCCCTGCCCACCCCCTTGCACATCCTAAAGATATTCCCTCCTTGGATTTCAGTTCTCTCTCTCCTGCTCTCCCTACACCTGCCCCCTGACCACATTCTCCCCCTCTTCCCGTCACCCATCCGGTTCACTCCTTCCATCCACCATGATATCTACTTTATTTCCCCTTCTGAGAACATGCAAGCATCCTCCCTTGGGTCCTCCTTGTTATTTAGCTTCTTTGGGTCTGTGCATTGTAGTGTGGGTATCCTGTACTTTATCGATAATGTCCACGTATAAGTAAGTACATACCATGCATGCCCTTTATGGTGGCACGCCTTTAATTCCAGTGCTCAGGAGGCAGAAGTAATAGAGCTTCTGTGAGTTTAAGACCAGCTTGATCTACAAAGGAAGTTACAGGACAGCCAGGGCTGCATGGGGCCTGTGTCCAAAACAAAAACAAAAGCAAAAGAAAGAATTAAAATAATCTTTGTCTTCAGTGTATAGATTTTCAGCAAGAGAAATTGGAGAAGAGAGAGAGAGAAGATGGAGGACCAGAGAGGCAGAGGGAGGGAGAGAGAGGGAGAGCCAGGGGCAGAAGCATAGAGAGATTGGGTTGGAGCAAAGAGCCAAGAGATGAATTTTTGGAGGAGGAGGGGTGAGAGAGGGAAGAGAAGGGGTTCAGGGTGAGAGTGAAGAGGGAGAAGGAGGAAAATGAGAAGCAGGGAGTTGAGGAGAGGGAGAAGATGGGTTTAATGCAGGCTTTCCAAAACTTGGTTAACTTTGTAAATTCATTTAAATAGGCTGAGGTACATGGAAAACATTGTATCCTTTTTGATCGCTATAAAAGGTTGTTTTTGTGAATAGCGTGTACCTAATTTGTGTTGCAGAGTTACTTTCTTAAGATATGCCTAATACATCATCATGCTTCTCCCAGAGACAATTGAGGATGTTTATGCCTTTGTTATAAGTTAAAAGCACAAAGGCCTGTAGAGGACGTTTAACATGCAAATACATGCCAATACATGCAGAACCCTCAAGCAAAGCTCCCAGTGGACAGGGCTAAAGAAGTGAATGAATGGTCTGTTTGCCAGATATGGGTGTCTCCTGAGAGGCTCTGCCAGAGCCCTACTAATACAGAGGAAGATGGTTGCAGCTAACCATTGCACTGAACAAGGAGATCCCAATGGAGGAGTTAGAGAAAAGACTGAAGGAGCAGAAGGGGTTTGCAACCCCACAGGAAGTACAACAATATCAACCAACCAGACCCCACTAGAGCTCCCAGGGACTAAACCACCAACCAATGAGTACACATGGAGGGACCCATGGCTCCAGCCACATATGTAGCAGAGAATGGCATTGTCCAGCATCAATAGGAGGAAAAGACCTTGGTCCTGTGAAGGCTCATTTCCCCAGTGTAGGGGAATGTCAGGTTGGAGAGGGTGGGTAGGAGTTGGAGCATCCTCGTAGAAGCAGGGAGAGGGGGTAGGGAGTCTGGGAGATGGAGGACAGGGAATAACATTTGAAATGTAAATACATTAAATACCAAGAAAAATAAAATTCAAAACAAAACAAAACAACCCCAAACCCTGCGTTGTTGTTGTTTCCAGTCACCTGTGGTAGTTCTTTAAATAATAATATCGGATATACTGGGCCTGAAGAGAAGGATTTGCAGTTCAGGACACTTGCTCCCCGTGCAGAGGACTCAGGTTTAATCCCAGCACCCACATCCAGGGTGGCAAATACCTGCTTGGAACTTCAGCTCCAAAAGATGCAGCACTGTCTGGTGGCTCCAGAGGGCATCTGCATTCCCAAGCGCATGCCCTGGCCTGCACAGACGTACAAGTACACATCACTGAAAATAAGTCTAACTATCTGAGGACTAAGAAGTTGCATATTCATATGTTCCTTCTTGCTGGATGGCGCATGCCGGGCAGATGAAACTTAGTCTTTCAGCTGCCTTGTGTACCACTAGCAGCGCTGGGTGATTGACACAAACCACCAGGCCATGCCCCAACCATCTAAAATTCACAGTTTTAGACAAATGCCTTGAGCCTCCTTCATGTGAATAAATGGTTTTCTTAGAGTCCTCAAAGCTACATCTGAAGTGGACCTGTTATCTGGCTCAGGAATGTACTTATTTTTAAGTCAGTTTTGACATCCATAGTGTTCCGTTCACATGATTCAAAACTCAAGGGCTTTGAAGAAGAGAACTATAAAACAGAGAGAGGGGGAGGGAGGGAGAGGGAGAAGGAAAGGGGGAGGGGGAGGGTAGGAGGGAAGGAGGGAAGGACGGGGGCAGGGTAAGACCCCTTCCTACCCTTGAGCCTTCTCTCAAGGCAGCTAACTGTTTTTCTCCTTGTTTCTAACCTTCCTTGAGGGACACTGGGGACTTCTGCATTAAGAAGAGGGAATGTGGACATTTGCTTTGGGGGAATTGCTTGTTCACTTTTTGTGTCCATCATTGGAATTCCATTGGATCCATTCCCTCCTCAGAGATTCCTCTGGAGGCTTTTGTTTTTGTTATAAATAAGATCTGAAGGTTCATTGTTTTTTATCACTAAAATGATCATAAAATGTGAATAAGGGGAATAACACTCGAAATGTAAATAAGAAATACTCAAGTTAATTTAAAAAAATGTGAATAAGGAGGTGGCCCCTTTAAATACATCTCCAGCTTTTGGGGGGGAGAAAGGTGTGCTCCACCTGAGGGGTTTGTCAATGTCTAACAATTCTCTTTGTCACCCTTCTCCCTTAAGGCGCTTGACTCTGGCAGACATCGAGAGAATAGCTCCGCTGGCTGAGGGGGCCTTACCTTACAACCTGGCAGAGCTTCAGAGGCAGGTATGAGCAGTCTGTGACTCCGTTCACTGTCAGCAATGCTGAAATGGGGGCTGGAGAGATGGCTCAGAGGTTAAGAGCACTGACAGCTCTTCCAGAGGATGCTGGTTCAATTCTCCACACATGGCAGCTCACAACTGTCTGTAACTCCAGTTCCAGGGGATCCCACACCCTCACACAGACATACACGTAAGCAAAACACTAATGCACATAAGAAATAAGAAATCATCAAAAAGAAAAAAAAGAAAAAGGAAATGAAAGCTGAAGTGAGATGAAGAAACAACCCAAAGATTTCAGTTGGCGTGAGTATTAAAGGCACAGGAGGCCTTATTCCCCACACCCTCACAAGCTGATGTGATGTGGTGACTAGGGTTTGAGTTCCAACCTTCTAGCTTATTAAGATGAGGAAACACTTGTGGGGGTGACCTCCTTGGCATCATTTGCCTAAGCATCCTTAGAGATTAGTGATCAGGCCACTCTGTGGTTAAGCTGATATTTATTTATTTAAAGTACAAAGCAGTTTGCAATTGAAACAAACTATCACCGTGATTGTGCCTAACAGATTACAATATGGAAAAAGAAAATGTATCTGATTAGTGAACTAGAAAGAAAATTTGTTTTCCTTTAATGTTAAGTATAATAAAAATGAGGCCCATGTCTGTAGTGTTAATACAGCTCCATTTTGGATTTTCTAATGTTCTCAGTAGAAAAAGCCAGACCCATGAGATGACCTCCAAGATTTTTTTTTTTAAACGAAGCTTTGTTTTAAGTGGAAACCTGGACTTCTAGCAGAGGATCACAGGGCCTTGGGTGTGAGGTTTCAGGGAGCTGGCCTCTTTCTCCTGATGTTCCATTGGGCTTAGCCTTGAAGAGCCTCTGTTTCTCATTATCTTTATGAGGTTTTGTGAAGTAATGTGAAATGGGGAGAGAAAGTGGGAAACGGAAGGAGGACAGAGGACCAGTGGAACATAAGGGGCAGGTTACCAAAGTACACCTATCTACCTGTTCCTCACATGACTTCTCAGTGAGCAGCCAGGGGCGGGCTTGCTGTTACCTTCCTTCATCAATCAGGTTAGTAGGAAATCAAAGTACTCAGCCAGTAGGGGGATGAGTGCCTGCAACCAAGCACCCAGGAAGCTGAGACAGAAAGATTGCCATGAGTTCAAGGCCAGCCTGAGCTACATGGCAAAACCGTGATTCCAAAAAACCAGCCAAGCAACCAACCAGAAATGTCGTTGACTTTGGAAAGGTCTCGTAGGAGATATTTCTTCTGCCTGAGCTCCATAGAATTGCTGTCTGAAATCAATTAGGATTTCTAATTCTATCTTAGCACTAAATAAGGACATTTTACTCAGGTGAAGCAAAGGAAAATACAAAAGAGCCCATGGAGCCTTCACTTAGACCATGCTCTGTCTCTAGTGGAAGCTTAGTGGTCCTGTCCCGCATAGCCATTTAGCTTTTTGGTTTTCCCTTGCTCAAAATTTTTTGCTTTCTCTTTCCAAAGTTTCCCTCTTTTTCTCTTTTTTTTTTATTTTTTTATTTATTTATTTATTTATTTATTTATTTATTTATTATTTTTTATTTTTTATTTTTTTCCAGAGCTGGGGACCGAACCCAGGGCCTTGCGCTTCCTAGGCAAGCGCTCTACCACTGAGCTAAATCCCTAACCCCTTGTTTTGTTTTTTGAGACAGGATAATCATGTAGTCCAGGCCAGCCTCAAACTCACTGTGTAGCAAGGGTTAGCTCTGATTTCCCGGCCCTCTGGTTTCCCCTTCCCAATCACTGGAATTAGGAGTTGGCTACTCACTGGGCTTCAAAGTTTATTTCTATTGTAAGTTCTCAGTCCTTAAAAATAGGTGGGTTTATTTAAAATTTGGTGTGTGTGTGTGTGTTTTTAATAAAAATTTGTAACATAAAAATGTAAGACATTGAAATAGTTAATGATTTCTTACAGAATTGAACTTGGTATTTTGTACTGTGCATTTATGAAAATCGCTCTTGGGTTTTGAAAAACTTAATTATGGAAAGATGTTGTGCAATGTTACGTCTCTGTTTTATCTGTCCTTGGAGATGTTGTTCATATCTGTTACTGGGGTTGGGGGTAGACTCAGTGATAGAGTGTAATGTATGTGAGACCCTGATTCACAGGCACCACAAGAATAAACATATAATAATCAGGCATGCAAAGACTTGTCACTGAGAAATAGTTCATTCAGCTTCTTCCAAATAAATACGGGGCAGCAGGATAGCTTAGTGTATTAGTCAGGATTCTCTAGAGCAGTGCTCTCAGTCTCTGGGAGCCTTCTCTATTGTTCTCCATGATAGGAAAGAGAGAGTCTTTCCTAAACCTAGAGCTTGTAGTCTGAGCTAGACTGGCTGGGGGATGGGGGTGGGGGGAGACAGGACAGGAGGATCCTTGTATCTGAAATATCTTTGTCATCGCCACTAACATAGACAAGCTGCCCCATATCTGAGTATTGACACCCCTCCCCCCCCCACACAAGACCACTGGAAAACACAGATATTTATATTACGATTCATAAGCAATAGCAAAATTACAGCTATGAAGTAGCAATAAAAATAATTTTATGGTTGGGGGGTCACCATAGCACGAAGAACTGCATTAAAGGGTCACAGCTAAGCTTGATTCTTGAAACTCAGTAGAAGGCGAGAACTGAATCCTGGAAGATGGCCTGTGGCCCCTGGGTTTGCATAGTGGCATGTACACACACACACACACACACACACACACCATCAAAAAATAGAGAAAGCAATTCACGTGAATGAATTTAAAAGTCCCAACTCATGTACCCTGACTTCCACAAATAAATTAACATTTAAAAATTCTCTTTAAAATATCCCACTTCAGCAGCTGGATCCTTTGTTCCCATCTCCTGAGTGCTGGGGTCACAGCTGTGCACTACTACACCTGTTTTAGGAGTGCTGGGGCGTGGACTCAGGGTTCACGCCAGCCAAGCATCGTACTGAGCTATGTCCACACCTCCCCAATTGGAAGTTGAAACTGAGTTAGGTAAAAGTCAACAAAAGGCTGCAGAGAAAGAGATGTGCACATTTTTTATGCTTGTACCAGTTTGGAGATTAAGCCCAGGTTACCCCTCTATGAGAACGGGCAAACGATCCTCCTTTTTTTTTTTTCTTTCTGGGTGTCCCGAGTTTACTCTTTCAGTGTACAGGATAAATGATCTGTGACGAGCCTTCTCAGGCATATAACTGTGTGTTTGTGTCTCGTTTCTATGAGAAAGAATATTAAAGCTCTGCGTCGTTTGCTCAAGATGAGCTGAGAGTTGCTCTCTGCCTTAACCATCCCCGGATGACTGCCTCTTGTTTTCACGCATGCTGTTCCTTAGCACTGGGACTTTGTCTCTGTAGTTTGTGGTCTCTTGGACCACCTTTGATCTTGGATTCATGAGTACAGGGAGGGAGACATTGCAGTTGATTGGCTAGCTCCACAGAAGTGAAACCTGTTCTCAAAAAGGAGGAAATCAGGTTTATAGGAAAGCTATTGTTTATTTTACAAGTCATTTATCTCACTAAACATTTTAGATCGGAAGATACCGCAGTCTTTAATGCATTTAAACTCCCTCGTATTGGGAGGAAAGTATGCACACATGTGTAGAAATGAGAAAATAATTAAAATGTATATATTTTCCCTGTGTCCACTTGGTCCTTCTGTACTGTCACGACTTTGCGTTTTGGTCTTACTTTGAAAGGCTACTAATGCAGGGCAGCATTGGAGGGCCTGGAAAGCCGTAGGTGTGGCTCAGAGTGGCTTCTGTTTGTGTCCCCTAGCCCCGCCTTGCTCCTCTGACCACATGCAGATCATGTAGAACCCAGCTTTGTTGTTCTCAGACACTTGCTGTAAAATTGACTTCAGCTATTCTTGTTCTCCCGGATGGGTATGCGTTGCTAGAAGAAGCTTTCTCCCGATTGGGTTGACATGCCATGTAGAGCAGCTTGGTGAGGCTTGGTTCGTTAACGGACACAATCCCATCCTATATTTAACATAAACAAACGAACGAATAAACAAACCTTGTTTCAAATGAAATCTCAAATTCCCGAGGGAGCCCGTTAAAAGCATGTAACTATCTCAACTTCATTCTGCTTTGAAAAACACTTAATTAGCCTCATTAACTATCCACCGTCACCTTATCAGGTTAACTTATTAACCGAACCAGGTCCTAACCTTAAGGGAAAAGTGCCTTCGCCTTTGGCCCCTTTGCTCACAGTAGGTGATTGTCTCAGACCTGAATCTGTTTTCCTTTAGCCTGAATGCTAAAAACTCAGTACATAGTCATTATAGGGATGACAGTTATAGGGGCATCGCATTTATGAATATTCATGATGTGAAACCTATAGCATTAATTACATTAATTTGCATAGCTGAATACAAGGAAAGCATAAGTCGTAATGATCACTAAGCCTTAAGAAAAAAACATCTCGGTAACCCTACCCTGGTATGTTTTCTTACAAATGCAGTTTAATGGGAATGAAGGTGACATTTCTGTCAAGAGGCGTTTGGATATTTATAGTTTGAGATGTTTTAGCCAAGAGTCAAAGCACAGAATAATCCCTTTAGTTTGCATAGGGTTTTGCAGGGCTTATAAACATTCTTTGAAGAAAGAGAGTTGAAAGGAAAATCTGTATTGTTGAATGCAGGAGAAACCTCCCATGTGACTAAGGGAATTAGTGGACATTGATGATTCTTTGGGATCATAGACCTATTATGTTATGAAAAGAACCTCTTTTTCTTCTTTTTAAGATCAAGTTCGATTGTTTGTCTTGAGTTCATTTTTTTTTTAATTCTTATTTATTTTATGTTTATGGGTATTTTGCCTCTCTCTCTCTTTCTCTCTCTCTCTCTCTCTCTCTCTCTCTCTCTCTCTCTCTGTGTGTGTGTGTGTGTGTGTGTGTGTGTGTGTGTGTACATGAAGCTTTGTGAAGGCCACAAAAGGCACCCCTGAAAATTGAGTTTAGGTCATTATGACCTACCATGTGGGTGCTGGGAACTGAACCCAATTCCATTGGAAAAGCAGCCAGTCTTAACCATTGAGTCATCTCTCCAGCCCGATATATTTTTTTATTGGGTATTTTTTATTTACATTTCAAATGTTATGTCCTTTCCCAGTTTCCTGGCCATAAGCCCTCTATCCCCTCCCCCTTCTTCTTTGAGGGTATTCCCCCTCCCCAACTACACCCCTTCCCCCTGACATTCCCGTACACTTTTGGGGGGTGGATCCAGCCTTGGCAGGACCATGGGCTTCTCCTTCCATTGGTGCCTAACAAGGCCATTCTCTGCTATGTATGCAGCTGGAGCCATGGGTCTGTCTATGTGTACTCTTTGGATGGTGCTTTAGTCCCTGGGAGCTCTGGTTGGTTGGTATTGTTGTTCTTATGGAGTTGCAAACCCCTTCAGTTCCTTTAATCCTTTCTCAAATTTCTCCAACAGAGACCCCGTCCTCAGTTCAGTGGTTTGCTGCTGGCATTTGCCTCCATATTGGACGTGCTCTGGCTATGCCTCTCAGGAGAGATCTATATCTGGTTCCTGTCAGCATGCACTTCTTAGCTTCATCAATCTTATCTAGTTTTGGTGACTGTGGTGTGTGTGTGTGTGTGTGTGTGTGTGTGTGTGTGTGTGTATGGGCTGTATACCCAGGTGGGGCAGGCTCTGAATGTCCATTCCTCCAGTCTCTGCTCCAAACTTTGTCTCCATATCCCCTCCTATGAATATTTTTGTTCCCCCCCTTTAAGAAGGACTGAAGCATCCACACTTTGGTCGTCCTTTAGACTATATATTTTAATTCAACTTTGTTTTCTTGAAATAGAGTCTCCTGTAGCCCAGATGGGCCTTGAACTTACCACATGACTGAGGATGACTTTGAACTTGTGAAATTCCTGCTTCCATTCCTTTAGAACTAGAATTCATGTCTGACTCACTATGTCCAGATAATAGCTTTATTTTTTTTTTTACTGTATTTGTGTGTTGTGTGTGTATGTATGGTGTGTGTGTGTGTGCGTGTGTGTGTGTGTGTGTGTGTGTGTGTACAGGTGCACATGTGTCATGGCACACATGTGGAGCTCAGAGGAGCTCTATCAGGAGTACGTTCTCTCTTTTTACCATGGGGTCTGGGGATCGAGTTCAGGTCATCAGGCAGGCAGAGCGTGCACGTTAGCTGCTGAGCCGTCTCAGTAGCCTCCGCTGCTGCCTCCTCCTCCTTTTTGAAAAGCTCGTCACAACAAAGTAGGTATTTTATTCCTTCATTCCAATCTGCTTATAGAGCATATCGGATACTTCCATACCGAGAGTACTCAGTTCTAGACTGGCACATTGATGTAGACAGGTCACTCCAGGCTCAGGACCTGTGGGACAGCATCTGAACCGCAACCAGATTTATTTCATTGTTTTATTTTACTATTATAGGTTTTGTTAGAACTGTGAATATGGGCAAGACAATAGTTGTTAGAGAGTTTAGATGTGGTCAGTCTTCTCTGGCCTGGAACTCACAGAGATCTGTCTGCCTCTGTCTCCTAGAGCTGAGATTAAAGTTCTCCTCAGCACACTGGACAATTTTGATACATTCTGAAAAGCATGATTTTTTTTTTATATAGGCAGTACACGCCTGCAATCTCAACACTTGGGAGGCAGGAGGGTCAGTAATTTAAGAATATCCTCAGCTAGATAGCAAGATCAAGGCTAGACTAGATCTGAGACTTTGTCTCAAAAAACACAATAAAGGGTCGGTGAGATGGTTCAACTTGTAAAGTCACTTGCCACCAAACCTGACAACCAGAGTTTGATCCTCAGAACCTGTACAGTGGAAAGAACTGATTGTAGAAAGTTCTCTCCTGGCCTCCACGTAAGAGCCAATGGCTGCCTATACTGCCCTACCTCAGTGCAAATAGAGTGAATGAATGAGTGATTGAATGTTAAAGACAGCAAACTACTAAAACATGCTAACGTAAAGAGAAGTAAATGCTATGTGCTGGTATACTTGCTTACTTAAGAGGTTTGTTTCTAGGAGGGCTAGAAATGGGTCTCAGTGATACAATGCTGGTCCAGCTCCCATGAGGCACTGGGTTCAATCCCCGGTACTGCAAAAACAAGCATACCAACACAAACCTCTCAAGGGTAATAATGTATCCCCCACAGCAGTCCAAATGTGAAAATGAGGAAAAAGCTACTTTACGTTTTGCTGTGTATGTTGGTTTTGTTTGTTCGTTTGTTTGGGTTTTTTTTTTTTTAATCTATCTTATGCTTTTGAGTGTGTGGAGGGCATATATATCTGTCTACCACATGCAAGGTTAGTGCCCTCAGAGGTCAGAAGAAAGCACCTGAGGTTACAAGTGATAGTGTACCACCACGATGGTCTTCTGTAAGAGTAGTGAATGAATGCTCTTAATTTCTGAGCCATTTCTCTCTAGCCCCAGAGTGTTTCCACAAAACCCACTGTTTTTTTTTTAGGTTTTTTTTAGATTTTTTCTCTCTCTCTCTCTCTCTCTCTCTTCTCCCCTGTTTTCGCGCGCGCACCACACACACACACACACACCCCCCCCCACAAATCTGGGACAGAGAATATTATGTTGTGGTTTGTGGGGGGTTTTTTTTTTTTTTTTTTTGTCGTTGCAAAATACGTTTTCAGACTTTTCTATTTTCTTCTTCCCCCTCAGCAATCTCCCGGCTTGGGCAGACCTATCTGGCTCCAGATTGCCGAGTCTGCATACAGGTTCACTCTGGGCTCAGTGGCAGGAGGTGAGTGGCGGCGTGTCTGTGGCTGCTTCAGGCTGGTTTTGCTGTAACATTATCCCAGCAGATGGGACGCAGTGAAGGTGCAGTTCACCGTTCCTCAGGGTCAGGACTGCGGGGGCTTTCTGAGGATTCTTTATTTTTTACCTGTGATCAGAGGGCTTGTCATAGCACGGCTGCAGCCCTGTGGCTCCAGCCTGTCTTCAACGTTAAACCTCTAATGACGGGAGAGTCTGAAGGGCACCACTGCACTCTCTCACCTTAATCATATCAGGTAAGGCCAGAGTGAAAGATGGAGACGAAAAACCTGAGTTTATGGGGTCAGGCTAGGGGCAGGGTGGGAGCCGCGATCTGAGATGCCAACTGAGAAACTCATGAAATAAAGCCAACACCCACAGAGAATCACAGTGGCTGGCTCGTGACTTTTCTCTCCTTTGTCTGGCTTAAAAGTGCCCAGATATGCTGTTAATGTCCTCCCCTCTCTGCTCACAGAGAGTCTATTAAAAGCTTCTCGTGTATGTGTGCGCGCATGCTCGCGTGGGTCACGGCATGCGTGTTGAGGTCAGAGGGTAACCTGACCGTAGTTGGTTCTCTTCTCCCACTGTGTGGGGCTGGGACTAAACTCGGGTTTTCACACTCGACAGCAAGCTCCTTTGCGTGCTGAACCACGTCACCAGCCTGGGACTATTTTTACTTAAATGATCTACAGAGAAAATTGAAATCACGTAGTTGAGAAGAAATCTCCAAAAGATATTTAAATGCTCCTGAGTTTTCAAAACTAGCTGGAACTGGTGCCTAGTATTTTTTTTTTCTAGAAGGTGCCAAGAACGATCTGCTTTCAGCAGCCAAAAAATAGAACACTGCAGATCCTGTGAAATATTTCAGTCCCCAAGGAATCCTAAAACATGACTTTAGGCTTTTGTTTGATTTGACTTTCAACCAAATTCTATATGTGGGGATAGGATCGCATCAAGGATGCCTCCCCAAGGGGTGGTTGTTGCTTAGACTTACCAGAATGCTTCAGGGAACTACGCTCTAAAATCATAACCCCTTAGCTTCCATGCTGTCATTTCATCATTACGAAGAAGGAGCAGGTGAAATATTTAGGCATTTCATATAAGAAATGGTTCGGGTGGGCTGTGGTTGCCCGTGCCTGTAACCCCAGCAGAGGTGGGCTGATGTCTGTGAGTTCAAGGCCAGTGTGGTCTACAGAGTGAGTTCTAAGATAGCCGGGGCCAGGGAACCCCTGTCTAGAAAAAGAAACCAACAAACAAAACAAACGAAAGAAAGAGTAAAGAGGAATGGTATCCATACATAATTGTTTACTGTCCCTAAAAGATACTGATGTTCTAAGGTTGGTTGATGATGATTGGAAAATCTACTGCCTAACTCACATGTAAGATATCAAAGATTTTTTTAGGACATTTTAGGACTGATCTTTGTCCCTTGAAGCAGCTCTTTCTGGGCTCTGCTGCTTGCCATTCCGCCATCTTTTGGCTTGAGTAATAAGAGAAGGAAACCTGTGATGAGATGAGAGAGAGCCTTCTGTGAGGCTTAGATACTGTGCTCTATTTCTCACCGGTGGAGATGAGATCTGATGCCCTGAGGGACACTCCATCTAATTGTGTTCCTTTTGTCAGACCTAAACTGTTGTTCTGCTTGTAGCTGTGGGGGCCACTGCGGTCTATCCCATAGACCTGGTGAAGACCCGGATGCAAAACCAGCGCGGCACAGGCTCTGTGGTCGGGGAGCTGATGTATAAAAACAGCTTCGACTGTTTTAAGAAAGTGTTGCGTTATGAGGGTTTCTTTGGACTGTACCGAGGTGAGTAAGCGCAGCTCAGCTGCTGACGTTGGTGATTTTGTGTGTGTGTGTGTGTGTGTGTGTGTGTGTGTGTGTGTGTGACCATCAGCAGAGTTTAACTCTTACGGAGACAGATTGGGGCTGTTTCTTTTCCTTTCCTCTCCTCTTTGCTCCTTTTCCTGTGTTCCATTCTTTCTGGTGACTAGCAGAATTAGTCAGTAAACAGGTGTTTCTTTCTCCTTCCTGCTGCTTGTAATTCTTGGGATCCAAATCCTGTGTCTCTCCTAACTTGTGTTTGTGAGCCCCTCTGCTCCGAGAGGTAGAAGAGAACTATATTAACACTAATTCCATGTAAAATCCAAGCCAGGCGCTACTTGAAAGTGACTTTACCCTGTCTATATACACTTGTTTCAGTGAGACGAAATGCCAATTAAAAAAAATTATTTCATTTTTGTCTTTTCCAAGGAGACCCATAATAAGTCTTTTCCAGTTAAGTCATCTGAAGTTCTAAAAGGCAGGGAAGCCCTTGGCCCTCAAGCTGCAGCTGACTCCTTTTCTTCCCAGCTCTGGCAGAGCACAAAGTTCTTCTCTCTTCTCGCAGTGCCTGCTGCCAAGTGCCTGGCTGTCGCATCCTAGGCTGCTGCCCTGTGCAGAATTCTCCCCGGCCCCAAAAGGCTTTGTAGGAACTTGTCTTCTTAGAGAGAGGGTGCCTTTCATCTACATGTTTTCACGTTAGAATTTCGGGTTCCTTTGCAGGGGAGATTAATTTTTTAATCCCTTTGGGCGCCACTTGGAATTCTTTGAAACACACTTAACATGCTCTGGTCCCAGGCACTTATGTAATTTACTGTACGTGTTTGTTTGCGTTCCTGGGCTTATTAATCCCCAGCTCTGTTGAACTGTTTGGCTTAGAACTGTTCCTAGGAAAGAGAGACGGATTGAATAAATGGGCAGGAGAAGAAACACCTGTAGTTGGTGTCATATTCAGTCATTTGAGTGGACCCATGTAAAGTCAAAGAAGACCATTTGCATTTTTGCTGTGGCTGCTGTGTATGGAGTAAATAGGCCCAAATGCCCTGCTTCTGAGAGAGAATATAATGAAGTTTCCTCACATATTCAAAACGCTTTGGCTCTGAAAATCCAGGTAGTATAACTTGTATTACAGGGGCAACCGTGGCCACTGCCTGGAGTGTCTGGAGCTGGCAATGCAAAAACTTGTTTTAAATGGACTCAGCTAGATCTCACTTAAAGGGGAATCTCGGGAGGGTAGCACTAAGGTGGTTCATTTCTTTGCCATCTCCCATCTTTCATTATTGAACACATGACCTTTCTCTTAATTAGTATGGTTTTATGTTACAAAAGATGTCTATGAAGGACCCTCAGAAGGAATCCAGCTATGCTGTGCATAGCCTTCTCAATAGATAGGTACTTCTGGATTGTGTTTGGGAGAGCTCTCCTATTCATGAAATGGGTGCAATATAGCACGCAGGGGAGGATGCCGCTGACTTTCTGCAGGATCTGAGCTGATCATGGGTCCTTTAAATGGGAGACTTTTGTATTAGAGAGATGATGGTAGGAACCCTGCCTGGGAGCACAGTGATTGTTGAGACTGTCATATATTGCTTAGAACTGGCCCATTATTCTGTCAGATGATTGACAAAGTTGTTGACAGATTAGCTAAATTTCTTTGCAGGCAACAATGATAAAATGACAGAAATCAGTACTTTATTAACATTCCACGAGCTTCAGGGCGGAAAGTTGTAAAACAAATACACACGCTGACACCGGTTCTCTGGAGCTAGATTAAAAGAAATGGGGGCTGATGATCAGGAAGGCAAGAAAGTTAAGACTGCCATCTGCTGATTTATTCTTCTCGACCAGTCTGCAGCCCGTGAAAGGTGCGCGCAGATTTGTCTGATAATTCAGTTTTGACTGACAGCAGCCTGTGTGCACGCTAACTTGCTGGCTCTCAACTCCTGGAAAAATCACTCATCAGCGTCCTCCAAAGAGGCTTAAGATGAGAGCTTGCAGACTCACGAGTCGCTCCCCCTGGACGGCCTGGTTTTAAGGCTGTAAGATGTGTTTATCGCTAGCTTCTCTGAAAAGAAATGTATGCAGAAAAGAAAGTACGCCAACAACCTGGTGAAGCTTCACGCTCTGGAAAGCTGAGCTCCGTGGGGATCTAAGATGACTGACTGTTCCTCTCCAGTTTGCAGCCAGCCTGGGAAATGTAGCCTTCTAAGCCTGATGATTCCTTTTGTCCTGAGGAGTCTTTTTAAAGGTCTTAAGCTTGACATATATTAGTAAATAAATATATACTTGGCACATATTTTCATATGGACCGATACTGAAAGCTGCATTTTGCTTTACAGTCACGGCTTTCTTTCTTTTAAATAAATGAGTGCGGGGGCAGAATGTTGGGCTTCTCTGAAGAGAAGATAATGGGAGCGGATACTCAGTAGCAGCAGCTCTCCTTTGTGCTGTAAGGAGTGTACACTGTAGCAAAACCGGGCTGGGCTTGAAGCACACAGCCCTGAGCTTCTCTCAGCCCACAGCACTGGCTTCTGTAATGTGTCTATGTGCTGCTGTCGAGAATAGGAGGAAATTTGGTCACTGAGTAGAGAAAAACAATAGGCTCCATTCTTTCCTTGTGTATTTTTGTAGAGACTGTTTGTTTGTTTGTTTGTTTGTTTTTAAGGATGTTAAAGAAAAGCATTTTTAGCTTGGAGAAAAATGGCATTATATTTGACTGGTAAATTGTACACACACACACACACACACACACACACACACACACACACAGAGTTTTTAGGATAATCCCTCCCCCCAACCCCACCCCATCTAGATGAAAACCTTGAGATACTTGGGTAACTTAGAGGAAAGCACTCCTTGTTGGGCTTGTGCATTCACACACAGACGTCTGTTTTGCAAATGATTCTCTTCTTCTATACAGGTCTGATCCCACAGCTGATAGGAGTTGCACCAGAAAAAGCCATTAAGCTAACGGTAAGTTTCTTTGTCACTGAATTGATGTCATTTACATAGAATATTGTCCTGAAGCCAAGATAAGACCAATGCTGGTGAGATGGGAGCACTATATGGTGCTTGTAAAAATGTTCATATATATGTAGACAATTGGTAAAATTTTATTTTTATCATGAGACAAGTATTTTTGATAATTTGGAGATAAAAGATGACCAGCAGAGGAAATGCCAGGAAATTCTGATGAGCTGATCTTGTCTTCCTAATTAGGTTAATGATTTTGTCCGGGACAAATTTACCAGAAGAGATGGTTCCATCCCACTGCCTGCAGAAATTCTTGCTGGAGGTTGCGTATGTATCAATCCTGAGTGTTTCTTGTAGCAAAATTATTCCTCTAATCTCTCTGCAAAGTAGGTATAAAATATGAGTAACATTTCCCTTTACATTTTTTATTACATTTTTTATGTCTGTGTGTGTGTGTGTGTGTGTGTGTGTGTGTGTGTGTGTGTGTGTTGCATGCTATGATATGGTGGCCAGAGAGTTGGTTCTTTCCGTCCATCCTGTGTGTCCAGGGGATTGAATTTAGGGCTGTAGGCTTGGCAGTAGGCACCTTTACCCACTGAGCCATCTCACTGGTCCAACATCTCCCTTTAACTCAAAGGATTGCCTTTAAGGAAGTTTTAAACTGAGTGTGTGGTATGTATGGACAACCTTGGTGTCATCTTCAAGAAAACTGTCCACCTTCATTGAGACAGAGTCACTCATCCCCTTAAGCTCAGCAATCAAGCTTGACTGGCTGAGAGTAGACTGCGGGGGGGTCTTCTGCACTCCACCTCCACCAACACTGGCGCTCCCAAGACAGGCACCGTATGCAGCGTGTGGCTTGTGGGAACTGAGGCCAGGTCCTAGGGTTTGCCTTGCTAACTGATCCTCCTCCCCAGTGTATAATCTGATTTTGAGATTATTTCTTTGAAGCTCCTGAAGCTCTTATGGTCTAGACTCGTGTGTGTGTGTGTGTGTGTGTGTGTGTGTGTGTGTGTGTGTGTGTGTGTGTAATTTTAAAAAATGTTCTACTTTACTTGTATACATTTAAGTGCACTGTGTGTATATGTGCCCTTGGTGGCCAGAAGGGGGCGTCAGATCCCCTGGAACTGGAGTTATAGATGTTTGTGAGCGACCATGTGGGTGCTGGGAACTGAACCCGAGTCCTTTACGAGAGCAACAAGTGCTCTTATTAGCAGCGGAGCCAGGTCTCTAGCCCCCTTCTAGACTTTTTAAATTCTTAAGCTTGTTTAAGCATCAAAGGAAATGTAATAGCAGGTGTAGTTCCTGTTCATTTCTCTTCTCTGGAACTTTAAGTGTGAGGGGGGCTGGTTAGTTGGGCCCTTCAGTTTTATGCGTAGCAAGCGTGTGCCCTTGTATTTCATTAAGCCTTCTAATGGCGCTGCAAAGGGGCAACAAGAGACTATAGTATATTGTAGCTAGTGGCAAACATTCCAGAGGCACTAAGATTGTGATTTTGTAGAGCTGGCGTTTTCTGTTTTTAAGGTGTAAAGTAAGCATTACATTGGAATTAGACCGGCTGACGCATCGAAGTTTGCAGCTCAGCAAATGTTGCAAGCGACAACAGCTTCACAGTTGATAAAGTAGTTTGCTTGAGGCTTTCGTAGTCCATTTTGGTCCTGAAAATGTTAATGATTTCTGGTTAAGTTAGCTGGAGGTCCTGGCAAAAAAAGCCTTCTCACTCGCTTGTGGAGCCTGAGATGACGAGGTCAATGACCTTAGAAGTCTTAATTCAGAGAAGATGTCCCTGGGGTCAGGGGGAGCAATTGCTCCAGGCTTCTTTGTGACGAGACTTGTCAGCTGGACCCTCGAGTTGCCTTGTGTGTGGGGTGAGGCCGAGCTTTCATGTTTGCGTGCACGCCATGGGTGTGCTGATGGGTGTGTGTGCTTTCTCACGAAGGAGACTTATTTGGCTCAATTTATTTCTTATGAATGATAAGTGATAGGCAAAACACAAAGCCCCAGCTTGCACTCCCCTCTTACATTGTAATTAGAAGCTATAATTGTTTCTCTTCTTTGTAAATGATAAATGTATTGGTGGCTTTAGTTTCCGTTTGGTTAGGAAGCTCCCTAACTCATGTTGACCACAGTATTTGCATACCTGTAATCTCCCGAAAGCTAAGCTGCTTTTGTGATGGGGTCGGGGGAGGGTAATGCATGCCTATAATTCTCAGAGTAGGGGCGCTAACCCAGGAGAATCAGAATATCGGGGTCATCTTTGGCTACATATGGGTTCCGAGGCTAGCCTGGGCTAAATGAGGCCCTATCTGGGAAAAGAAAAAGAAACAAGAAGGTTGTAAATTTTCTTTTCCAAAACAGCTAATTATTTCTGTGCTGTGTAGAGGATTAGACATGTGATTCCTGTGTTCCTCCTAGGTGTGGACTCTTGTTTATAGGCGAAGTCTAAGATGCCCTGAGGTGTTTGGCTGACACTGAATTTATCTCTTAATCATGATTTATTTCTGGATACTTAATGACTGATTTTTGATTGGCCGATAGCAGGAGAAATAGTGACATTGAACTCTGGGAAAGAAAATGTGCTGCGCATATATATATATATATATATATATATATATATATATATATAATTTTTTTTTTTCTTTTTTTTTTAATTTGAGACAGGGTCTTACTATGTAGCCCAGGCTGGCCTTAAACTCACGATGCTTCTTTAGTCTCCTGGGTACAGGGATTACAGGCTTATCTTATTTATAAGCCTTGATTTGTTTCCCCTGCTGATGAGCCATCGTACCACAGGGTAGATGATTGGTTTTTTTGTTTGTTTGTTTGTTTGTTTGTTTGTTTTTTGGTTCTTTTTTTTCCGGAGCTGGGGACCGAATCCAGGGCCTTGCGCTTCCTAGGCAAGCGCTATACCACTGAGCTAAATCCCCAACCCCAGGGTAGATGATTGTTAAAGCATAGCTTAGCACTTCTCTCAAAAGCCAGAAAACTAAACCAGAAAATAGAGTCTTAGATGAATGGCCAAGCCTCTGCGTATAGACTAGCAGTCCCGGTGGGGCAGAGACGTTCTCTTTCTTGAGGGAAGCCAATCAACAGTGTGGAGGGCAGTTTCACCCTGACCTGGTTCTGAGTCCACACCCCTATGGGTACTGAGCAGACAAACGTGTAGTGTCCCTCGGGCATTGAGCTGAGCTCTGCCCCAGCTGCCCAGTGTTAAAGCTGTACCTAGGTTAGTCAGGAAGGCTCTAACTGAGCTGGAAGCTCCTCCCAAAGGGATTAGTGAGGGCCCGCGCCCAAGTTTCTTGTAGCTGGGAGGGAATGCTGTTGCCCTGAGAATGGGGTGAGATTCCAGATCTGCAGGCCTGGGTTCTGCTCTCCTGCTGTTCTTTGTTTTTGTTTTGAGATGGGGTTTCACCACATAGCTCTGGCTTGCCTGGAACTCTCTATTTAGACCAGGCTGCCCTCCAACTCCTAAAGACCCACCTGCCCCTCCCTTCTGAGTGCTGGGATTAAAGGTGTGAGTCAGGATGCCTCCATTGCCTTTTTCTGTTTTAATCAGTGTGTGTGTTATGCAAGGCTTCCAAGACTCAACTGAAGCATGAACTCATCGTAAGCTGCCTTCTTGGCACTATGATCAGTTTAACTTAAGGTTTGAGGTGTATATATTTGATATGCATGCGTGCACACTGGTCACTGTGCTGGTCAGCGTGCTGGTCACTGTACTGGTCAGTGTGCTGGTGGAGAGCATAGGGCAATTTGCCAGTCAGTTCTCACCTTCCTCCATGTGGGCCTCAGGCTTATGGTCAGGTCACCAAGCAGCTCCTTTACCCACCGAGCCATCTTTCAGGCACGGTAAGGCTCAGGTAAGGCTGAGGATGGTAGCTCACATCAATCCCAGGTTTCTGAAGGCAGAGACAGGAGGATGACTTCCAGTCCAAGGCCAGCCAGGGTTACAATGTGAGACCTTGTCTCACAAAACAAAAAAGCTACATGCAAATAACAACGATGACAACCAAACCAAAACCAACCAACCAAACCAAAATAAAAACCCTATGTTCTGTGTCAATGAAGAGTGCTATACAGTGAACATCCATGTGTCTACCGCCCAGCTAATTAACACACTGCATTAACATACTGTCTGTTCTTTATTTCATCTACTTACTTTCCTCTCAGCAAGTGCCCTCTGGATCTTTCTGCAGATGTCGTGGTTGATGTTGGAGATCAAACTCAGGGCCTTGTGCATACAGGGTGTGTGCGCTACCAGAGCTGTGCCCCTGTCCTGAAAGGATAGTAGCTTTACTGATACCAAAGTCACTCCCTAATGCTACATCCTATGTGTCTGATTCAGTAGCTCTTAGTATATTCACAGAGTACATGCAACCGGCATCAAAAATCATTGTTAGCAAATCTCATCACTGTGCTCACCAGCACCGGTACACACACATACACACACACATACACACACACATACACACACACACACATACACACACACATACACACACACACACATACACACACACACATACACACACACATACACATACATATACACACACAGAGATACACATACACACACACAGACACACACACATACATATACACACACAGATACACATACATATACACACACACACACACACACACACACACACACACACACACACACACATACACACACACACACACACACACACATACACACACATACACACACACACACACACACACACACACACACACACACACACACACACACACACACACTCACACACATACACACACACAGACACACACACAGATACATACAGACACACACACACAGATACACATACACAGATACACACACATAGAGATATATACACACACACAGAGATACATACACACACAGATACATACACACATACATACATACATATACACATACACATAGATACATATACACATACATACATACATACATACATACAGATACAAACATACATACACACAGATACATACACACATACACACACATACACACACATATACACACACATACACACACACAGAGAGACACACACACACACACACATACTTGTTAGCTTTCACCCTTCTGTCTTCCCACCTCACCCCCACACTCTAGGTGGCCATTCGTTGATAAACTCCTCCATAGACACTACTTCAGAATATCTCCTGTAAATGCAACCTCAGGGTATATAACCCCTGGGCTCTGCCTTCCTTCCCACAGCATGTTTTCAAGGTCACTGATACTGCAGCATATTCCCGTGGGATTTAGAAGTGTCTCTTTGACCAAGCCTCCCTTCTGGCATTTCCCTTTATATGTTTAATAGCCATTGTGAATGCCCCCCTCCCGCCCCACCGCATGGTCAGGGTATGTGCCATTTTTTGGTTGGATCTCTTGTCTTTGTTATGTAATTTTTTTTTAAGTTCATCACCAATCTTACTGGTTTGTGCATTCATGCTGGGAAGTCAGGAGACTTCCAGGAATCGGTTGTCTCCTGTACCACGTGGGTCCTAGAACCTGAACTGAGACCCTCAGGCTTGGTAGCAAGGCCCTTTACCAGCTGAGCCACCTCAGCGTGCCCTGGTTTGCTGCTTTGTTTTGAAGGCCTGGCTCTGTGGCTGCCCAATTCTCTGGATGAGGAAGTCTGTCTTCCTCCACAAGTGTACCTTGTATGTCTTTGAGAGCGGCGGAAGACGCTCCCCTCTTCCATGCTGCAAACCTACAAAGCCACTTCAATTTCGATAATCTTAAGTAAATTTGGACATAATCATAATGAAATATATAGCAAATATTTTATATTCATAAGCAATTTGGCATTTTTAAAGCCAAATCATAGTGCTTTTTGATATAATGGTAACTGTTTTCTTGTTGGGCACTTGATTGTTTTCTGTGTGTAATTTCATTGCTATGAGAGGCTACAAACTACACGTTGGCACAAACACAGGCGTGTCTTCTTCACTGGGAAGTTACTGTTCTTGTGGAAATGTATGGATTAAATGATTATTTGCCGTGAACAGAGAGCTGTTTTACTGTCCCACAAAGTCAGTCCTAGAGTAAGAGAAACACGGATTTAAAGGCAGAGCCAACAGCACAGATCTCATTGCACACAGTAGGCTTCTCATCTGCCACAACTCTTAGAAAAGGACAGTGCACGTTCACGGTGTATGTTTCTTTCTGGTGCTATAAACATCCAAAGTTTCATTACTGATATATATATATATATATATATATATGTGTGTGTGTGTGTGTGTGTATGTATACATATATATATATATATATAATTTTTTATTTTTATTTATTTACATTTGAGACAGGGTCTCATTCTGTCACCTTGGTTATCCTGGAATTCACTCTTTAGACCAGGCTGGCCTTGAACTCATAGAGATCCTCCTGCTTCTGCCTCCCAAGTGCTGAGATTAAAAGTTTGAGTCACTATATCCAGCTTGTGTTATAAATTTGTGTGTGTGTGTATGTTTGTGTGTTATAGTATATATGCATGTCTGTGTGTGTGTGTGTGTATATGTTTGTGTGTTATAGTATATATGCATGTCTGTGTGTGTGTGTGTATATGTTTGTGTGTTATAGTATATATGCATGTCTCTGTGTGTGTGTGTGTTGTAGTATATATGCATGTTACTGTGTGTGTGTGTGTATGTTTGTGTGTTGTAGTATATATGCATGTCAGTGTGTGTGTGTGTATGTGTAGGATCACTGAACCTTGAGAGCTAGGCTGGTAACCAAGTCCCAGTGAACCTCCTGTCTCTGCCTGCCACAGCCTGGGGGTTCAACTATACCTAGCAAAGCCTGGCTTTTCAAATGGGTTCTGGGCACTTGAACCCACACCTTTATGTTTGCAGAGCAAGCTTTCTTACCCACTGAGCCTCTGCAGCTCCATTTAAATGTTTAGACAAATTAAATAGCAATCTCATCATTTCTAAAAAAGTTACAGTGCCTCTAGATATAATTTGCCTATATGATTCTAGTTATAAAGTTTAGAAATGTAAAATGAATTTAAAAACATGAACAAACATTATTGAACTGATAGAAATCTTACTCCTTAAACTCCAAGGACCACATAGGGATGACCCAATAGATGTATGCTTGGCTACAGTGTCACTGTCACGGTTGCCCTGCTCCCTTGCTGGGAGAGCCATGTTGACAGCTTGCGTCTGTGTTGTGTCCCAGGGTGCTCACCTTGAATGCATATCACAATTAATGTGACTATCCATGGAAAGGGTGTCAGCTCCTTTTCTTGATTATACTGTTTTAATGGTGCTTTAGAAGAAAGCATGTTACTTGTGCACTGAGAAATTTGGAAAACTGTCAGACGAGTGCAAAGTGTAGTCAGCTGGCAGCCATTTCCAAGAGGATCAGATGAGAGAAAAGAATGCCAAGAGAAGGAAGCTGGGGCAGGCAGACCAGATGTGAGAACTCTCAAGCGTTTACAATACAGAATGGCAACCCAGTAGTGGGGGGTACAGGCCTTTGATCCCAGCCAGCCAGATCTCAGTGAGTTCGAGGCCAGTCTGGAGTACTAGTAGAGCCAGGACTAGACAGAGAAACACTAACCAATGGACCAACCAACCAACCAACCAAACAAGCAAGCAAAACCCATGAAAGGACTTTGTGTTTATCTCAACGTAATGCCCATATTTAACACTTACCACCTAAAGGCTGGCACGCTGGTGGTGGTAAATCTGAAGGATTGTAATAAAAAACGTGCAGTTCTTACCTTTTTATCTTAATCTGCTTTAGTTTAGAATATAAAGCATGTTTTCCCCAAAGACAGTCTTTGCAACCATTGTTTAAAAAAGCGATTTCGGGGAAATAGTAAACTTTCCAATTGGTTCGGTCTTTAATTCTAGCTACAGGAGTAATTACTTGGATTATCATTTTAACATAATTTTTCACCCAGCAATCCTTTTGAAAGTATTGTTTGCTTAGATTGAAACATTGAAATGCACCTGTCTGCCTGCAGAGCAGCAGATTATCAAAGAAAGGAACACGGGCAAATCAACATGTAAAATTGGGTCAGAATATCCTCGTTGGGGGACCTGTGTGCCTGCTGGTGGTCTGTGCTGTGTCAAGACAAAAGGGGATTCGTTCCCTGGGGGATTCAAGTCCAGAGAAGGGAAGGAGTCTAGGGCCAATGTAGCTTTCAAAGTCATGAAGGGTTAGGATTTGAACCAGAGGTGTTGAAGCACTAGTGCTATGTCCCCACAGTGTTGAGGAGCCGACTCGCTGTCCTTTGGAAGGGGGTCTGGGAGGGTCCTGGGTGTAGGCAGATGTGGAGGGGGTGTGTGGAGGACCTCAGTGCTGTTTGGAGACCCGTGGAACTGCTCTGCCCGTCGGGGCGCACGTCTCTTATTTTACAGGAACTGTGAGAACTATATAATGATTATGATTATATGGATACCATTACAATTATGAATATTGTATGAAGACAGTTTTGATTATCTAATGTAAACAGCCACAGTTTAAGACAAAAAACGCACAAATGAGAGTTCTTCGCTCTGTAGAGATAATGCGTATTTTATTTATTTTTATGTACCTGTGATCACGCACACATGCTCATCTTTACGTTATGGAAACCGAGAAAGGAGTTGTAGTTATTTTAAACACTCCCACCCCTGCCCCCACCAGTTGGCAGATCTCAGATGCAAATACACTCTGGTTATTTAAAATCAAACGTGTTACGCACTCACCATGTGCCATGATCTGAGGTCGCTGCACTCGGGTGATTCAGGTGCCCAGCTCTGTCTCAGAGATGTTTTTTCCCCTTTGTTTTGTCTTGAAATGATACTGAAGTTTCTCTCCCCAAACTCTTTCCTTTTGTGTGTGTGTTCCTGGTCCAGGCTCAGAGCTTTGGGTAAGCTCAAGTGCAATGTTGGAACCGGAGGAGATCCATCTCTGATGAGGGCCCCTCTGTGGGCTGTGTCTGCATTTTCTGCACGTTGCTGGGCTGAATCAATGCTCTGCCAAATGTCCCCTCTCACCCAGAGCCCAGCCTGCACGTCTTCATTGACTTGTGTTTGCCAAATCGGGTTGATTTACTTTGCTGTTTTGAATATGCTTGAGGCTATCCTTGAAGGTTAGTTCTGAGAATTGGTCTTGACATTGCAAGTAGAAATAAACCCAAGTTTAGCCACAGTGGCTCTCATCTGCAATCCTAGCACTCTGCAGGCTGAGGCAGGAGAGTTGCTGTGGAGTCTAGCGTAGCCTAGTCAATATAGTGCGCTCTAGGTGAGTTTGGGCTAGAGATCGAGCCTTCGTTTCAAATAGACACAAACCCACACAGAGATTAACGTGAAGCATCTTTGGAACATCTCGCTAAGCCCGTCCTGCACCGAGTGCAATCTGTGCCTTTCCTTCCCCAGTGAATAAAGAGACGTCTTCCATGCCTTTCCCTCCATTGACACCCCTGGACCAGCTCTGAGGTGGAAAGAACTTGTCTGTCTCCCTTGCTTGCAGGCTGGAGGCTCGCAGGTCATCTTTACCAATCCTCTGGAGATAGTGAAGATTCGCCTGCAGGTAGCCGGAGAGATCACCACAGGACCCAGAGTCAGCGCTCTGAATGTGCTTCAGGACTTGGGACTTTTTGGGCTGTACAAGGTGGGTCGATTTCTTTCTTTGGCCTCCTAAGTGAATGGAGAAGACGTGACACACATTACCCACATGTATACACACAGTACAGAGCGAAGATGCTGGATGACCCCACTCCCACCCCCAAGCTGAGAACCTATGGCATAGAAAACCCAATTGAAATCGGGATCCTTGGGTAAAGGCAGCCGGATGGACACACTCGTGCTCCCCGGTAAAGGTAGTGGGAGAAACATGTTCCTGTTTCATTTTTAGTTTTTATGGAGCTGTTGGCAACTGTTCCATAGTACCTCTGGCTTCACGTACCCAGCCTTTATTCTATGGGATCTTTGAGAAGTTTCTTTGGTACTCGTTGGATGGTTTTAGGACTCCAGAATGATCCTATGCCGACGTAGAATCTGAATGTTATTGTCCCAGAAGGGGCTTCTCTTGTTTTAATCATCGTGACCACAGTGGGAAAAAAAGATAGTAGAATTTGGCAGAATTCGAGTCTTTAAGAAGTTAAGTGGGAGGGTTTGTCAATAATGAATTCCATTAAAAACCAACAACAGTTACTGTACTTTCACAGAACGCCAGTCAACAGATTCCTCCCCTGCCGGTACACTTACCGCCGCCATCATTACAGATCAGATGTAATGGAGCAGAAGCCAGTGTTTTTCTTTAACTCAGAGAGTATTTCTTTCTGTTCCTTTCCCTGGAAGAAGGGAAAATATGGAGGTTTCACCTCTATAGGGGACTGTGTTTCCACAGCATTGAATTTATTTATGGAGCCATAGCTACTGAAATGTGTAAATTTACCTCTGTAACTGCAAATTAGAAATTAGGAATGTCTAGATTAGAGCTGCAAGCCACAGGGTGCTCTGGAGCTCGGCTGCCGGCTGTCTGTCTTTACAGAGCGCCGCCACTCTGCTCCTCCCGCCCACCCTCCTTGCCATCCATTGAGATTCCCCTGGAGAGCAGAATTTGTAAATATTGGTTCTGTCTGGATTATCCTGCAAGAGTCCTTGGATGTTTTTGTTGTTGTAATAGAAACAGAGCTATGGGAGCCCCGTGCTTGGGTGTCTGGTGAGGTAAAGCCTCAGGCCGGAACTGGCAGGGGTCAGTCGATGGCAATGGTAAGGAAGGTGTTCATGGCCCTCCCCACGGCTAGGACAGGCTGTCTTGAATGGGACATGCGTGGAATGAGCAGGGAACAGAACACGGATGTTTTCTCTGCCTTTCCAAGAACAGTTTCCCTTCTCCGTTGCCTCTGGCATTCTGCCTGGGACTCTGGAGGCTTGGAACTGATTGAGGTTGACTTGCTAATTTGTTAGTTTTGGGGGGGGCTTGGGAATCAAGCCATTCATACTGGGATCTGATCTAACACCTCTCCTGTTTATCTATCTACTCCGATCCCTGCTCAAGCTCCCCCACCCTCACTCCTAGCAAAGCTGAGCAGGTCAAGCTACCCAGGAAGTCTGAGAGTCCTTATGAATCCTAAATGTTGCCTTGCTTGACCTGCCTTGATGCACAGAAAGTTCCAGTTAGATATTGACAAGTTGCAGAGACCGGCAGCGAGCATCCTCTTGAGTTAATATTGTACTGCGCTTTAAAACACTTAAGAGGAGAGATCTCATGTGTGATTACAACAGAAAACAAGTTAATTATTAAATAATTTATTTATCATTATTTTATGGGCATTAGCGTTTTACCTGCATGTCTGTCTGTGTGAGGGTGTCAAAACCCCTTGGAACTGCAGTTAACCAATAGTTGTGAGCCACCATGTGGGCGCTGGGAATTGAACCCAGGTCCTCTGAAAGAGTAGCCAGGGCTCTTAACCACTGAGCCATCTCTCCTGCCCCGCCAAGTTAAGTTTTAAAACCCTAAATATAACATTTCTAGAAATGCTAGAAAGTTCTTTGTTGTCAAAATGCTGCAGTCACCTGAGGTTAGCCTGGACGGGTGCCCAGTTTCCTTTAGAAAGCTTCCTGCCCTGCATGTCTGCTCTGTCCCACCGCTCCCCACCCCAGGTCCCCCCACATCACTTCTAATGCCGTTTGAAGGACACCTCAGCCTGTCACCGATGCCTGCCTGCTTCCCATCCGTTTGGTCATTCAAACCATATTTACACACTGTTGTACACTGTTTCCTCGCCGTGTGACAGGGTGCCAAAGCGTGTTTCCTCCGGGACATTCCCTTCTCCGCGATCTATTTTCCCGTGTACGCTCACTGCAAACTCCTCCTGGCGGATGAGAACGGACACGTGGGAGGTATCAATCTCCTAACAGCCGGAGCCATGGCAGGTAACGCAGATCTTCTTAACCAAAAGGACCCCGTTAAGAAGCCCAGAATCTCTGACTTGGAGCTTTATTTCTGGAAGTTATTGTTGGGATCTGACTTAGCTGGATATAACCGCCTTTCTCTCCTTTGTGGGGACGGGCTCTGATTCTGATGAGCGTTAATTACATTTGCATAATGTGGATAAACAACTTAATGCAGCTTAGCAACTTGGAGCCAAATTAGATCTGCCCATCTAAATTGGGCTTCCGTCATTAGCACGTTTCTTAGCCTCCTGGGCTCCTAAAACCTTGGGTGCAGCCAGCTAAGGTGAGGACGCTCTTTGCCAGATCAGTTGCTCCGTTGAGCCAGTGCTGATGCGCAGTCCCTGCCTACCCATCAGCTTGCCTGGGGGGTGGAGTGTTCCTTCCCACTTTGGCTCAGAAGCCGGGCCTCACAAAACTCCCTCTTCTTGCTACCACAGCTCTCGCTAGACCAAAGCAGCACCCTGAAGCTGTCACCCTCTACCCTCAACTCCTCTCAGCGTTCAGTTTGGTTAATGGTTGTTTAAGTGGCTTTCCCCCTCTGTAATAGGCTGTGTGCTTCTTGAGGGTAGAGGTTTCGTTATGTCTGTCCTGCCTTCCCTGTGTGGCCAACCTAAGAGTAGAGGCTCAAGACAAGGCAACACCAAATGAGGCCCAGAAGAGAGTCCACCACTTACAGCAGTGGTTGGGGGGAAGGTGTGTGTGTGTGTGTGTGTGTGTGTGTGTGTGTGTGTGTGTGTGTGTCCCTGTCCTTCCTTACTCCTGAGTTACCAGGAGTAAGAACTGACTTGGAGTAGCAGAGAGCAGCCAGGCATCCTTAGATGCAGAGAGAAATGACAGGATTTCTCTGCCTTCCACACAGCCAGTAACGAATCTGCAGAGAACACAGCAGAGTCAGGATTAGAACTAGGCTCTGGTCCCTGCTTGGGCCTTTTTAGATTTATTTACATGTAGGAGGTAGAGACAGGCAGAGATCTGTGAGTTGGAGGCCAGCCTGGTCTATATAGTGACTAGCCCCAGGATAGCCTGAGCTACATAGCGAGACCTTGCCTTACAACACGAAAAACAAAAAAGGGATTTATTTCCTTTTATCGTGCATGTTTGCCTGCATGTATGAATGTACACCACGTGCATACCTGTTGCAGGGTGAGGCCAGAAGAAGGTATCAGACCCCCTGGAACTGGAGTTATAGATGGTTTCAAGTTGCCATGAGGGCGCTAGGAATCAAACCGGGGTCCTCTGAAAGAGCAGCCAGTATTCTTAACCACTGAACAATCTCTCCAGCCCCATGGCTTGGCTCTTAATTGCTGAGTTATTTTTTTCTAAGTATGGTGTGTTCAGTGTTTGGAGCCCCGGGCTCTGGGAATGTTGAGATGGATACATTGTTCTTATGACAACAGAGGACAACTTACTTTTAAAAACAAACCGACAAACAAAAACAAGAAACCAGGTCTTTAAGCCCTTGTCTGGGGTCCAGCAAACGCCTTAGCCTCTGGCATTTGTGATCTTGGCTGGTGAATGGAAATAGTCGGTGATGCCCATTTAACCTGCACCAGGCATGCGCGCGCACACACACACACACACACACACACACACACACACACCACACACACACCAGCTCGTCAGACTGTTATGAAGGGGATAAAGGCCATGCACTTTCCACTGGGCAACAGAACCATATACGCAGTTCCCAAATCACACACACTTCCTGCTTATCGACATTTGACGTATTTTCAGAAAGAGGCGAGTTTTTCTAATTATTACCAGTCAGGCCTCGCCAGCAGGTACTGAGAGCATTTGGAGGCCTGTCTCAGAAGGCAGGCAATTTACCTGCTTTCATCTGAATAGGGTGCTGGGCTGAGCCAAGGGAAGTACTGGCATCGTTCTCTAACAGAGCCCCCCTCAGAGCCACCAGCTCCATCTGCCTAGTGCTGAGACAGTGATATTTGGGCCAAATTGAATTCCTTCCCCCTGGGGAAGGTCACGCTGCTCTCTCAAGGTCTGTTTTGTTTTATGAACAAAACCTATGCTTGAGAAATCCATCTTCTATGTCCTGCTGCTACATCTCAGGTGACCCCGGGAAGCCACAGCACGAGGGTGTGTGTGTGTGTGTGTGTGTGTGTGTGTGTGTGTGTGTGTGTGTGTGTGTGTGGTGGGGGGTATGTGTGTCTCTGGCTGATCCGCTCCCCCGCTGATCTTTAACTGGATGCCTGGCCTGCATCAGGTTGTAATGCCTGTCTCTTGAGCAGGTTGGAAGGAGGGTTCAGCGCCTGCCTCTCCCTTAGCTCCTCAGACTGGCAAATGCTTGATGCTTTTGACCCTCACCCCACAGTGTGGTTGGCAAGAAACACCCAAGACCACGATGCTCTGACGCGACACATAATCTGTGGCACATTAAATGGATGTCACACATGCAAAGAAGGCGTTGGATTTTAAGATGAAAAACATGAAGGTTGTTAAAGCAGGAAAGGGAACATGGAGATTTATCTCTCTCTTTCTCTCTCTCTCTCTCTCATTGTTCTTTGGGATGGTTCAATAGAGACATTGCCTTAATTCAGAAAGAAAAACAAAACATTTTCACCCTGATTCTACTGAAGCAAGCGCCCAGCAGGTGGGTGACACGTCTTCCCACGTGTGCCTAGCTCTCTGTTTAAGGAACTCTGAGTAACCCTTGTGGTTACAGCTGTGGATTTTCTTGTTGGATGTACGAAGGCCTTAGGAGGATTAAATGTGGCTTTCTCCTCCAAGGTGTGCCTGCTGCTTCTCTGGTGACCCCTGCTGATGTTATCAAGACAAGACTGCAAGTGGCCGCCAGGGCTGGCCAGACGACATACAGCGGGGTCATCGACTGTTTCCGAAAGATTCTCCGGGAAGAAGGGCCGTCAGCATTCTGGAAAGGGACTGCAGGTAGATGCTGAGGGGCCCTCTGGCTCTCATGCCCTGCCCCTGACACTCAGTGGTCACCTTGTTACAACCATCCGGTGTTAAGTGTACCCTACCCCATCCGTCTTTTCCAGCTCGAGTGTTCCGGTCCTCCCCTCAGTTTGGTGTCACTCTGGTTACCTACGAGCTTCTGCAGCGGTGGTTTTACATAGATTTTGGAGGCCTGTAAGTACAGCTCCTTCTCCTGAGAGAGACACCGAGCCCAAATGCACGCTTGTTCTGTTTACAGAGCTACTTTGGGAATGCTGAGAGGTGGGACACAAGCGGGTCCTTTAAGACCAGCGCATGGAAAGCAATGGGCTTTAAAGGCTTACCTGTTAAGAGAGGCAAACCATTATTACTTGGATTATTTAATATGACCAGAAACAATCTAAACGTGAACTAGTCACACTTCCGTGACTGCTTTTCACTGTTCTTACACGTGTGAGAGCTCATTGCTTCCCATTGCTTTGTACGTAGATGCTCACGCAGCTAGTTCACACGCACGCACACACACACACACACACACACACACACACACACACACACACACACACACACACACACTGTTTCCAAGAAAGGTTACCCAACAAGTCAGTCATTGTAGGGTACAGGCCCCAAACTGAGCTGTTCCAAACTCAGCACTCAAAGCTTACCCTGTCGAGTCTGCAGGGAAGTTGTTCCAAAGCCAGCCAGCAGTCATTAGCTGTCGGGCAGAAGCCTGGGTACTGCTTATGTGATGTCATAACCCTGTGAACCTCTCTCCTGCTGAAAGCCTCCGTAGGGAAATAGCTGTTGATCCAGGTAGTGGAAGGGCCAGCATATAGAAGAGATGTAAAAACAGCAATGCTACCCTACTGTACAAATACCGTGTTCTCAGAGATTGTAGAAGCAAGAACTAAATTTGTTTCTCTTCTGGTGATAAGCTTTATGAGCCCACTATTTAAGAAGCTTTCAAATCAAATCAATACATTTCACACATGTTTCCTGAATAAAACTAGAAAACAGAAAAGCCCACGAATAGCCAGCTTCCCAAAGACTGTTACGAATTGAGTTCATGTTCTCTTCCTTTTTTTTTTTTTTGTTTGTTTTTTGTTTTTGTTTTTTCTGCCTGCAAGTCTGCTCATGTATGTACATAAGCACCGGGGCTGGGGCTATGAACGCAATGTCCTAGTGAGGTGTGAATATCATGGTTGATGCAGGAGACACGGAGAGACCTGACAGAGCCTTCTTCATGGTGCATGGGCGCTCAAAGTGTCAACTGCCTTCGTCAGCCCTGAGGTCGCTAAAGTCTACCTTGCTTTTTCCTGTCCACAGGAAACCTTCTGGCTCAGAACCAACACCAAAGTCACGCATCGCAGACCTCCCTCCTGCCAACCCCGACCACATCGGCGGCTACAGACTTGCCACAGCCACTTTTGCTGGCATCGAAAACAAGTTTGGCCTTTACCTCCCCAAGTTTAAGTCTCCTGGCGTAGCTGCGGCTCAGCCCAAGGTGGCAGCAGCAGCTCAATGACATAGCAACTACAGACCGAGGCCCGGGAAGATGGGCGGTACCCTGTCCAGTCAGCTGCGTGTGGTACTGTCTGCGCTGGGGTCAACCACTTTCTATACGACCTCTACATGTATTGTTTATAAAGCGAGCATAAGCCCAGGGAGAACCACAGTGCAGTTTCGAGCTTTAGTCTTATTTGTTGAAATGTTTTCTGAGCCTTGGCATGAATTCTGTGTTCTAGACTCCGCTTCGCACAGCTTGTACCTACAGTGACTGTACATATGTTGTACATCTTTGTACAGAGACACCTCGGCACCTCCTCCCAACGAATCACGTTTATAGACATGTAACGCTGTTCTGAGTGGCTTGGACTGTACAGAATGTTTTGAAAGTGTTTTACTAAGAATCATATAAGAATAAATGTACTAAAGTTAAATTCATTCTCCTCTTGGTGACTTACGGAAATCAAGCCTCAGTGTTGAATGTATCCAGTTACAGGTTTTTTGTTGTTTTTTTTTTGTTGTTGTTGTTGTTCTGGAATAGGAAGGTATTTGCTGATAAAAGGCAGAGCAAAACTTAATGCTCACCGCATTCAGTAAGAAATGCTTGGAAAGGGTGTGTACCCATGGGTGCCGGAGGGCCAGCTGGTAACTCTCATGGGCTACTATGTTCCCAGTAATGTACACACACACACCACACACACACACACACACACACACACACACACACACACACCACACACACACCACACACACACACACACACACACACACACACACACACACACACACACACACACACACACACACACAGACAGAGACACAGACACACACACACACAGACACACACACACACACACACAGACACACACACACACACACAGACACAGACAGACACACACACACACACACACACACACACACACACACACACACACACACACACACACACACACACACACACACACACAGGAACAGGGTGAGCTCCAGCTGGTAACACTCATGGGCTGCTATGTTCCCCGTAATGCACCCGCACACACACACACACACACACACACACAGGAACAGGGTGAGCTCCAGCACGGCTTGCTTAGTTTTACATTTCCTATGCAGGAAGGTAAAAGTCAGGATGTTGAAAGAGTAAAGTCTGAAAGTTTCCCTTCGTAAAGTATGACATGAATCAAAAATAAAAGCACACCAAGACGTCTGCGTGGAGTTGGTTTCCTTCCTAGGTCTCCTCCTGGGGCTTTTGTCTGTGCCCTCCTGCTTTAGGGACTGCATACTGGGGCAGGAGGCGGGGAAATTCCTATGTGGTGATTTGGTGGGCCTGGGTCCTTGCTAGGAGTTCAGATGGAGATGACTTCCTCAGAAGGTGGTGTGTGTGTGTGTGTGTGTGTGTGTGTGGTTGTGTGTGTGTGTGTGCGCGCACGTGTGCACATGTACTCACATGCATGCACACACACACTTACTCTTAACGATTACTTCTGAGCTACAGCTACACTTTGTTGTGGCTGTGACTTGAGAGTTGGTGACATCAGGACTTACTATAGCAAAGCATTCTGGGAAAACATGGCTGTGGCCATGGATGTGAGGATGTGTACAGATCAGTAGAGGTCAACCTGGAGATGGCCCAAGTCACCAGGTGCCCTACACAGTGATCAATTGGGGCTGACAACCCTGTATCAACAACTGAGCTTTCTTGAAGCCCTAACGACAAAAGATATTTGAAAGTGGGCTATTTCCAAATGCGTTAGATTAGTCTTATTAGAACTGAACGCATAGCATAATTGTTCTTGCTGTGCTTGTTAAAACTACACAAGTAGTCCAAGGACATGAAAGTACATGTGTGTGTGTGTGTGTGTGTGTGTGTATGCGATGATGATGATGATGACGACGTGCCCTCACTACCTCCTCTTCAACCAGCATTCCCATCATCCCTTGCTGACAGGTTAGAGCATAAATTTGTGATCTGTTTTCCATATATCTACATATGTACATATTTATATATTTAGAACCAGGACTATGTAATGTATGTGTGATTCCGTGACTTGGTTTTCTTAGTATGTCCCTGAGCTCTTTCCACATCAGCTTGTAGAAAATGCATCCTGTTTCTAGTAGCTGTATTATTTCACTGTATGGATTATGGAGCCTTTTTAAAACAGTCATTTAATTATTATTAACAACACCATAGTTAGAAGAGAATATCTTTGCATGTCATGATCTGTTATTGTATATTAACATTGTTTAGGGACTAATTCATAAGATAGATGGGTTTTATATTTTGTATATATCTTGCCACATTGCTGTTCACAGAGGTCTCGATCTCCTGCCTCTCGGGGGACAGTTAAGATTGCCCGTTTCACAGGCAGATCATAAAGATTGACCACTGTTTCAGTTTTTATTTTTCTAATTGCTAACGGGCTTGAATGAATGTCTTCTTGTTTGGTTGGTTTGGTTTTTGTTTTTTGAGACAGGGTCTCACTCTTGCAACCTCAGAGTCTGGGAACTCTCTATGTAGATCAGGCTAGCCTTGAACCTGTGGTAACCTTTTGTCTCCCCTGTAAGGTGCTGGAATTATAGGTGTGGGAAGGACATCTTGCTGTCTTTTCATTTTTACTGGTCATCTGTACATTCCTTTTGAAAAAAAAAAAGCATACAGAGGCATGGACACAGAAAAGTGTACATACAGGTTAAAATAGGACTCATGTGATGACCAGGTCAAGAAATAAAACATCCCCAACAAGCCAGAAGTTACCCATTCTTTCCCCCTCCACCCCATCCCTGCCTACCATGTCTTCGTTTCTGCATGGTTTTCCTGCTCACATATACATCCCTAAAGACTGCGGTTCCCTCCCCTCTTGAGACAAGATCTACCGTGGTCCAGGCAGCCTCTTCTGATCTTCCTGCCTCAGCCCCACAGAGCTAAGATTATAGGTCTTTACTACTAAGCTTGACTTGTTTATTGTGTGTCAATGATGTGTGTGTGTGTGTGTGTGTGTGTGTGTTCACATGACACAGCACATGTGTGGGGTGGGAGGATAATTATTGAGAATCAGTTCTTCCCATTTTCCATGTGGGATCTGGGGATTTAAACTCAGGTCTTCAGGCTTGGGCAGCAAGAGCTTTTACCCACTGAAGCTGTCTTGCCAGCCCTGACCTATTCTTTTTTTTTGAAATCTGTATGAATGAAATTGTGTACCTTTGAGACTTCTTTTGCTAAATACATTTGTAAGGTTCATCCTGCCATTGTGTGCATTAAGAGTTTGTCCATTCTATTGTATGGATGCATTGTTTCTATTTAACTCTTGATTGACATTTGTTTTCCCAATTTGTGGTTCTTATAGACAATGCTGCTATAGTGGACATCTATTCTGCACTGTGCCTCTTTTTAAAAAAATTGTGTGTGTGTGTGTGTGTGTGTGTGTGTGTGTGTGTGTGTGATGTGCACCATATCCATGCCAGTGGCTCCAGAGCTCAAAGAGTGCCAGATCCCCTGGAGATAAAGTCACAGGTGGTTGTAAAGTGGCCAACATGGGTGCTGGGAACCAAAGCCAGGTTCTGTGTAAGAGCCGAAAGTCCTTTTAACTGCTGAACCGTCTCTTCAGCCCACAACATTCTTCATATGTTTTGGATACTATGTGTCTGTTTTACACATTTTCCTACTTTGTGCATGTCTTTTCCTGATCGTTTAGATATATTAACATTTTAATTTTAATATGTTCAGATGTATCGGTATTTTTCTTGTTAGCTTGTTGAGCATCCCTTTAAAAAAATTCTTTTATTGTTCTGGGAATGTTGCTCAGTGAGAGCATGCTTGCAAGACCCTGTGTTTACTCCCCAGAACCACCAAAAGACAAACACAAAACCTCCAGGTAAAAATGATAAGGTTATTTTCTTGTTCTACACTTTCTAGTGTTGCCTTTCACATTCAGGGTTCATGCAGTTTGGAGCTCTCCTGGTGTCTCTGGCAATGTGGGGCCGACCTTCGTTTCTGAATGGCAGCCTGCCCCGCCGGCACTGTTTCCTGAAGCCTGTCCTTTCCCAGCTGCCTGGAGCACTGTCTCTGATTATCACTAAGAATCAGCCCGAGCTTCGCTGACTCTAAGGCCTCTCCTGAGGCTGGAGCAGGCCCTCTCCTTACTCTGTCAATTTCTGTATCTAGTATTATACACGATCCTAACACACAGTGTAGTACTCGCTTCCTCGTTGTAAGAGAGCTAGGACTCTTGGTTCTTCGCTCTTCCATGTATATTCTATCAGCTTATCAAAAACCGTTTCAAAAACACTGATGGTTTGATTGAACAGTAATGAATCTGTAAGCTGCTTTGGAAGAATTTGTATCCTTATTATGGGGCCTTCTGATCCAGGAACATACTATATCCCTACCTAAATATTTTCCATGTCTTAATAAAAATTTATACTCACCGAAGAAGTCTTGTACATCTCTTGTTATATGTGCTTTTAGGAAACTCATGCATTTGAATGCTACAGCTAATCTGCATGTGTGTGCATGTGCATTTGTGGGTGTGTATGCATGTGTGCACATGCATGTGCATGTGGTGTTAGGGGTTCAATACAAGATTTGTGCATGGTAGGCAAGCCCTTCTCCATTCAACCATATTCCTAGCCCTTAGTGTTTGAGACAGGGTCTCTCTGGTTAGCCTGGGCTGGCCCAGAGCTCTCACTCCTTCCTGAGTCAGCATCTGAAATTCTGGGAATTGTTAACTGGGTGCCACCTTGCCCAGAACTGTGACATCATTCTCAAGACACGACTCGCTTTAGTGTATTGCTCTCGGTCTCATCTTTCAGCCTCATAGTCAACGCTGCTGCTTTTCCTTCTTTCCTTCCCTCCCCCCTCTCCCTTCCTCCCCACCTCCCTCTCCTTTATCTCCTTTCTCCTTTCCTCCCTCCTCCTCCTCCTCCTCCTCCACTTAGTGCTGAGTATTGTACCCAGGGACTTGCACAAACTAAGGGAACATTCTGCCGGAGCTGCAGACCCACAACCCTCTCTCTTCCTTTGTGAACTTTTTGTAACATACATATTTTATGGTGTATCATTGAAACTTTGGTTTTTCAAGTTATTTCCTTAGTGATTAGAGCTTATAATACCTTAATTTATAACAATCTTGTATTTCCAGTGAGATATATTTCAGTGAAGTAAAAGGCACTCCTCTAAGACAGCTGTCCCCGTGCTTCGTGCTCATCTGAGGTCACATGACTCGCTCCTCACTGTGGCTTGTGGTTATATTTTAAATCCGCTGAAGGAAACAGGCACCAAGTCTTCAGTATTTCCCTCGTCTCCCCCCTCCTGCCGTTCTCTCTCGTGACTATGAGTCCCCTCTACTGCCATTTATTTTCACATAGGATTTCCTTTAGCAACTGAAGAGCAGGTTGGCTAGCAATATCTATTCCCGTCCTTATTCCTGCCATCATGCCATTGTTCTCTTCGTGTTTGGAAGATGGTTTCGCCAGATATAGAACTCTCGGTAGACAGGCTTTTTCTGGAAACATTTGGAATGTACTCCTGTTTACGATACTGTTTTAAATAATAAATCAGGGGTTGGGGATTTAGCTCAGTGGTAGAGCACTTGCCTAGCAAGTGCAAGGCCCTGGGTTCGGTCCCCAGCTCCAAAAAAAAAAAAAAAAAAAAGAATTAAAAAAAAAATAAATAATAAATCATTTGTTAATTGTATCCCAATTTTTCTTTGTGTTTTAAAATATGATTGGACTAAGTATATCTCTTTTCTTTTCCTGTCTTCTTATCCAGTGCTTGACAGTTCCCGGAAGTCTCTTTTTTTCCCTCGTTCCATCAATTCTTCAGATTTGGAGGACTTCAGTTCTTGGATTAAGATTCAAAATAAAAATTAACCTAGATTTTGGAAATATACTTATTGATCAATGTCTATGGCATTTCTTCTCACTTCTGATATTATATTTGTACCTTTTTTTTTTTTTGGTCTTTTTTTCAGAGCTGGGGACCGAACCCAGGGCTTTGCGCTTCCTAGGCAAGTGCTCTACCACTGAGCTAAATCCCCAACCCCATTTGTACCTTTTGATTCAAGAGATTGTCCAAATCTTTGTACAGCAGCAATCCTCCTGCTTCAGCCTCAACTTCTTTTTTTTTTTTTAAGATTTATTTATTTCTACAAATAGACTGTAGCTGTCTTCAGACACCAGAAGAGGGCATCAGATCTCATTACAGATGGTTGTGAGCCACCATGTGGCTGCTGGGACTTGAACTCACAGCCTCAACTTCTAAACCCTGGGCTTGCGGGCAGGCTTTACCACCTTTATCACCCTCACACAGACATGCTTTACAGCAGTGGTTGCAATCTGTGGGTCATGACCCCTTTTGGGGCCGAATGACTCTTTCTCAGAAAACAGAGATCTACATTATGATTCACAACAGCAGCAAACTTAGGAAGGAGCAACAAAAACAATTTTATGGCTGGGGAGTCATCACAGCATGACGAACTTTTTTATTAAAGGGCTGCAGACTTAGGAAGGTGGAGAACCACTGCTTTCTGACCTTTTAAACAGGTTCATGCTGATAGGTTTGAGGAAATGGCGGCAATGTGCCTGTGATCCCAACTGCTCAGGACACTCAGGCAACAATATCATGGGTATGAGGCATGGTGTGGCAACAGAATCCTAGCTCTCCGTCCCAAAATGAAACGAAGAAAACAGTTCCCTCGGGAAAATGCAGACGCCTCCAGATCTAATGACCTTCCATGTACTGACAAATTTGTGATTTCTAGTTAGGCACTGATGGACATGAAGCCCATTAATAAAGGCCTGGTCATTGTAGCAAGATTTTGTCCAATTATATCATAGTCAGCTTCACCTGTCAACCTGACACACTTGGGAGAGGGCCTCGGCTGAAGAAGTTCCTCCTTCGGACTGGCCTGGAGCATGTTTGTGCAGATATTCTTTTTTTTTTTTTTTTCCTTTTTTTCGGAGCTAGGTACCAAACCCAGGGCCTTGCACTTGCTAGGCAAGCGCTCTACCACTGAGCTAAATCTCCAACCCTTTTTGTTTTTTAAATACCAATAATTTTATTTATGTTTGAGAATTTCATGACATGTTTTGACCATATTCTTTCCCCTCCATAGCTCATCCATAGTTCTCCCTTACCGATTTCTTGTTCTTTCTGAAAAATAAAACAAAATGAAATAAACCTATGGAGTCCAATTTATGTTGGTGGACGACTTCTAAGCACGAGGCTTGTCCTGGAGCACTGCTGATATACCCATAGCCCTCCATTCATGAAAACAGATTTTTCTCTCACTCAGGACTAAAATTATGAATAGTTTCTTGCTTAGGGATGGGAATTTGTGTCCACTTCCCTCTTTCATGATGGGATCTTGTTTGACTTGAGCTTGGCAAATCTGTGTATTCTGTCACAGTCTGTGAGTGAAGATATTCTTTTTAATGCTACTTGATGTAGGACGGTCCAATCCTCTGACACAGTGCTCTCCCTGGGGTGCTAGCCCTGTGTTGTTTAAGGAAGAAAGTTGACCAAGTCAGAGCAAGGGAACCAGTGCGCAGTGTCTACTTCAGTTCCTTACTTGGCTTCCCTTGATTATGTACAAGAAGCTGGAAGCCAAATAAACCCTTTCCTCCCCAAGCTGCTTTGGTCTCTGAGCATCGCAGTGACAGAGAAACAAACTGTCAGAACAACTGGTGTTCATTATGTAAGGTTTTGCTCTGCCTCTGGAGATGGTGCTGTAACAAAGCAGGGCCTGCCAGTTTGGGTAAGAGGTGAAGCAGAGCTATGTCGCAGGACTAATGTCAGGGCTTCCTCTATGGTTGACAGCCACACACTATTCTTCTAAGAACAGAGCCCTTTCTTGTAGGGTGGGAGTAAAGTCCTGAGCGAATGTGTTTGTTATGGGGATAGTTACACCAAGGATCCGGGTGCCTCAGCCCCATGGGAGTGGTAAGGCGTTCGTTCCACTTTATGGTCCAAGTATGAATGTTGACAAGGGAAACCGTCATAGCCTCCTCTAACCTGGCTAAGGCTTGAGGACTGCTCCTCTATACAGACTGTTTCTAACAAGATCAGCTAACCCTGCCTCCTTGTTTAGCTGTATATAATAAGCTGAGCTTCTGAGGGTGCTGTGGCTTCCCTAGTGGGGAGCCCAGACCACCCAACCCCAGTTTTTCTGTGTCTGTGTCATTTCTTTATTCCCTCCACACTCCATTTAAGTCCACCACTAGAGCTGTGCAGAGCACAGCACCTGTGGTGATCATCTTCCCACAGAGCTCCAAGGGGACTAAGCCTTGGAGAGGGGGAGCATACAGTAATCTACACTATTGATTGTTGGCCTTGCACTTCTCAAGGGTGTACAAGCTCTCCCTTGGCTCACTGCTCCTCAGTATCAGGTGACTGGGGTTCACTCTGTGATGAGGACACCCGAGAAGAACTCCTTTTGGACAGACAGCAAGGCATTTGACCTTTTAAAGATGAGCTCCTGCATGTAGAAGTTTTAAAATAAGGGCTTGGAAAAAAAAAATAAGGGCTTGGAGACAGGAAGGTGGATCTCTCTGAGTTCTAGGTCAGCTTGGCCTACGTAAGTTCCTTTAAGTCACAGCTATGTAGTGAGACCCTGCCCCCACTGCCCCTCCCCAAAAGTTTTAAAAATATGTCCTCTCCATTCTTGAATTAACAAAGGAACTAAAAATAAAGTTGCTTTTACTTTACACAGTCTTCCCATATGCATTCTCTCACAAAATTGCCACAGAAAGCAATTATATTCCTTATTCAAGAAATACTAGCTGGGTGGTGATGGTAGGAGCCTTTTATCCCAGCACTGGGGAGGCAGAGGCAAGTGGATCTCTGTTGAGTTTGAGGCCAGCCTGGTCTACGGAAGAGTTCCACGACAGCCAGAGCTACCAGAGAAACTTTGTCTCGAAAACCAAAACCAAACAAACAAACAAACAACAAAAGAAAAGAAGAGATTGTTCCAGGTTATCTCATGTACTGGAGACAAACGGATGGGCTCTCACTCTGTAGCCTAGGCTGGCCTCAACCGCATCGTCCTTCTGGTTTAGTCTCCCAAGTGCTGGGATCACAGGCATAGACCACTGTGGCTGTCTTAAAGCAGAGTGTTCAGGGCACTGCACCCGCTCTCTTGTATCAGGCCATCGTTAAGTAGAAAAACTTTTGTTACAAAGCATTTCCACTACTTTGCTCTGAAAAAAAAAAAAGTACTCAAAAATTCAGTACAGAAACCCACAAAAGATAAAATGACTTGCTATCAGTCTTCCCAGCGGCACTCCTGATTCTCCGTCACAGGGTCAGGTCTCTGCACGCTCGGTGCAGAGCAGGTGTGTTCTACACCCCACACAATCACTGCCCCCCAGCTTTCCGGCCACATCAAGTACATTATGAGAGAGGCAGGATAAGCCATTCCCAGAGACCTGAATAAGTGACCTCACGAAGCGAGCTAGGCCTTCCAGTGCGCTTACCCGAGGGCATGCTGTTCCACACTGTAACTGGGAACCGCTAATGGAATATTAACAAGCCCGAACGGAGACTCCCGCTAGGAAACTAACAACACAAAATACTGTAATTTTACAGAAGTTTGTAAAAGACTGCTGATTGGCGGTGGTGAAACTCTGTGGCCAGAGCGACATAGAGAAAACTTACAAGTCTGATGTCCATTCGGACTTTCAGGTTGAAGAATTGGGAAGATGGCAAGTAGAAAGAGAATTTAAACATCCGAAGTTCACACATTAGGTCTGAGAGCACCAGCTTACAGTGAAAAACATGATTGGCTGACTGTGTGAAGCCTTGCAACTGGCATTCTGGCTTGGGACTGGGGAATCTTTTCTCTAAAAGTGCTCCGACAACATGTTCCATAAACATCGAAAAAAGGATTCTAAAATCTATGGGACAGTAAGAAAGTCTTTTTTAAAAATTTATTTATTTATTTTATGTAAGTACCCTGTAGCTGTCTTCAGACACACCAGAAGAGGGCATCAGATCTCATTACAGATGGTTGTGAGCTACTGAGTGGGTGCTGGGATTTGAACTCAGGACCTCTGGAAGAGCAGTCAGTGCTCTTAACCACTGAGCCATCTCTCCAGCCTCAGTAAAGTTATTACTACTTTGGGGTAGTGCACTTAAGAATTTTACACAAAGAATGTTATTTAATTCTTCAGTTGGAACATGGACGTGATTTGTCTTTTTCATGTGTGTGTGTGGTGTGCGTGCATGTTTCCACGCTCCAAGAATCCTACCTAGACTTCTCAAATTGCAGGTGAGACACCCTTTCCAGCTGCTGGCATCTATGTTGTCTCCAGGGATCTGAACTCTCTAGGCAAGTATTTTAACTGCCAAGCCATCTCCCTAGTCCCTGCATATTCCTTTTGTCAAAAAAGTTTAATTTTAAATATGTGTATATTTGTATGTCTGTACACATGAGTATGGAGCTCACAGAGTCCAGAAGGGGGTGCTTCAGGTCCCTTGGAGTGACAGGCAGTTGTGAGCTGTGGGATGTGGACACTGGGAACTGAACTCAGACCCTCTAAGAGCAGCGAGCATTCCTAACGGATGAGTCATCTTCCCAGCACCAATGTTCCTTTCATAGTCCCTTGGCTCATAAGACTGATGTCTAAGTAAATTATTCCATACTGTGTGTGTTGTGTGCATGCACACACAGGCATGTGAGAAGACAGCTTGTGGAAACTGATTATCTCCTCCTACCACATGGCCCCAGAGACCAAACTTAGGTCAGGCTTGGTGGCAAGTGCCTTTAACTGTTGTGTTATCTTGCCAGGATTTTTAAATTTTTTAAAAACAGTTTATTCATTTATATTTTTATGAGTCAAATATATCATTCTACTTGGGAGCATTTTCCCCAAAGCTGAAAGGTCCCCGCTATCAGCAAGATGACAGCTCAAAAGTATGAACTCTTTTCTTCCTGTTATGTGTCCTGGATTAACGCAGAAAACAAACCGTACCTCAACCAGATGCTAACACTAAGTCATGAAAGCACCAGAGCTGTTGACTTATACCCTAGACCTCTGCTGAAGATCTCGGTGACCACACCTCGGATGCTCATGGTCCCCCGTGAGCAGTGCACAGTGAGAGCTGTAACTGATCTCCAGTTAGCATCTAAGTATGCAGCTTTTCCAGTTAGAATATCAATCTGATGCAGACACTGAAACACTGGGACTGACAAAAAGACATTTTCAATTGTCTGAGAGAAAGAAAGAGGGAGGACAGTGTGCCTCACAGACTCTCTGAGTTTCCGCATGGCTAAGTGGTGACGTCTACCTGGGTGAAAGCAATCAAAGACCAGGACAGGTCACCCCTTCCCTCTTCCTCCTCTACTGGAAGTTGCGAGTCCCTTCATGACACAGTTCTCAGTGCTGTCACAGATACGTTTTCTACAGCCTTGCCAAACTTAGCAGAGAACTGTATCTGTGATGAGGAAAAAAGCTTCTATTGCTAAGTATTTGGCTTAAATGACAATAAAAATGATCTCAGAGATTTATTCCCAGTTAACTACAGTCTGAAAAACTAAATATGCTTTCCCAGCACAAATGAAGGCGATAATCTTTAACTTCCTATTCAAAAGCAGAGAAACAAAATCTAGGAAATGAGCCAAAGCTGTGCCTTGTCTCCTGCCTAGGAAAAACCAATCACAAGTAAACTACAATTTATGTCACGAGGTATTTTTCAAAATTACGAAGATCTGTCGTGCCTAAAAGTAAAAAGTGGATGATCCCTGACCCCAGCCAACTTCCTCTCAGTGTGCCTGCCTGTTAGAGCAGCCTCAGGGCTGCTGCCAAGTGAGCCTTGTTCCGTATGACAGACTTCAGACACTTCCTTCGGAAAAATCAAGGCTGTGTTCCTCAATCACAGCAAGACTAAATGAGCAAGGGTCTACTCTATGTTAAGTTTTTCTGAGGGGTGAGGGAGAAACTATTCCCCTCACCCAATACTTATTTATAAAATAAGTATTATTTTATAATACTAGCCCCAACCTCTATTTATAAATACTTAGTGCCAAGGAATTTCTGCTTGAGGAGAATAAATACTTCCTTTTATAAAAGAACAACTTGAGACCAGTGGCCATTTGATTGACCATGTCAATTTCCAACCTTACTCAACATTATATTTTAACATTTATATCTTCCCTTTTTTCTAGTCATTTTTACAAACTTAGAATAAAAACACAGTTCCTCTGAGTATATGAATTCTTCTGCAGAAGGACAGTAGGACTCAGCTGACACTGAACTTTGGCCTTAGAATTCCCACCAGGAGATAATCTGGATGGTTTTTTGGTGTGTAATAGGCGACTATGAAAACTAAAGATTTAGACGTGGACACTAACTGATACAATTAAGGTTAGTAATTTTAGAGCTGGGAGACAAATTAGAAATTATGTACTTGACAATTCATAAGTATCAGAATAAGTAAGGTTCAGGCTTGGTTAACATCACACTTCTCACAGATGTGGAAGCTAGAACTGCAGTTTGGGTCTAGTATTCCTGGTCAATTATTTCTTAGACCACAGAGTACAAAGAGTGAAGAAGTTCTGTTATGTAGACTTCCGTTTTGTAGAACTCTCTTTCAACAAATCCTTCTTATAAAGTCAAAAAAGTTCAAATTCTGAATTCTAGTGTTTTAGTTCAGGTTCTACTGAGTGAAGAGTGAAAGTGAGAAGGATTTGAAGGTGAAGACCAGGAAAGGACGCTCCGCGTAAACCTGTAGATCTGATCCCAACCCCTTCCCTCCTGAACTGACACAGCCGACTACCACACTAACACACACATTTGCTATCCACCTTGGAAGATTTGTAAAACTGAGCTAGCAAACCCCAAGAGTAGGGAGGATTGCAGGGCAGAGTGGACCCTTGAGCTGGGTTCCTGCTGTGGCTGCTGCACCCCTGCAAGCTTCTCTCCAAGCAACCATTCTCTAATTACATGCATAGTCGTCCCCCGCCCCCCGCAAGCTAGGAAGTGAGCATTTACTCTTTAGAACAGGTAACAGAGCCAGGCAGAAGCTAACCTAAGAGAACATATCCACTGACAAATTATCCCACATGAGTTTGCAATGCCCTGGAGAACAGCATTATCCCTATTATGATGTGTATTTAAGGCTGCACAGGATTAAGGTGGCTGCTTGCATCAGGAACTAAAAAAAAGTAACAAAAATTTATAAGAGAAAAATTCAAATTTCAAAACATAAAAATGAAAATTTGAAAAGTTAGCACATATTTGTTTTTATTTATAGATAACTACCATGAACTATAGAGAAGGAAAACGGCATCAACATGGAACTTAAAACAGGTAGGCGAATGCATGCTGGGACTAAGAACAATGTTCCTACTCACTCAGGGCAGTGAGGACATAACTGACAAGGACCCATGTACTGTATTGCATAATAAGGGATTGTGGCTCTTTAGAAATATGCAGAACTCACTTAGTCTGTGCTTTAGAAATAATTATATATAGTAGTACAAGTTCAAAAGAATCCAAAAGAATAATTAACAATATACACCCATGTGTTAGAATTCAGAAAAGGCTGCATTCTTTAAAGTTGTCAGCTGTATTAAAAATGACACCAATCCAAAACAAAGCGAATATAATATAAAAAGGGCATTGTAAGCTTTGCTTCCTGTATTAAACCCAGTTTATCCATGGAGTTTTCTTTTAATTCTCGTTTAATCAGAAGCATGCAAATAGTTTAGGATCTACTTCATCCTCTTTGCCAGACTCGCTAAGGCTACGGCCGCCCTCCAGGCCTAGGCAGGGATCCGGGTGGCCGCCTCCTCCTCTGCGTCAGCTCGGCTTGCGTTAATCTCTGCGAGTGTTCGGCCGAATCTTGCCCATTCATCATTTCGGGGAACAGCGATCTGCTGTTAAAAGAAAGACAATGTTTGCTGAGCAATGAATAAAAATTCATCTTATCTACTATTACTGTTTTCAAATAATTTTTTCCATTAAAAAGTAATAATTGACCTAAAGGGTCTTTCCATAATTACAGAGGCTATAATAATGATTTACAACATTTCAAAACAAAAGGTGTTTGTAAAACATGTCGTGGCAGCCTCAGAAATGAATCTGTTGTTCCCACCAGTGCAAGGATACAAGGACGCTGTGTAGACAGACTTCCTGGCTCCTCTCTGAGTCTTGCTGAGGGAGAGGGACGCATTCAAAACTTTTAATTGTATTTTCTGCACCACTATTAGTATGAAATAGTTCTTTTATTTTTTCTTTTCTGAGACAGGATCTCTCTGTGTAGAATGCCTGTAATTCATGACCCTCACACATCAGCCTTTTGAACAGAGGGTGTGTTTGGAACATAAAGTACCCTTCTTCACTCTAACCCCTTGGTTAGAAGTTATATTGCTATTCAGCACAGTGTTGAGTAAAGAGCAAACAAGAAAAAGAAGTTTACGGTGCTTTGGCCTCCAAAGTCAACCCAGATGTCCCTACAGCTGTTCTTGTGTTCTATAGACTGACCCTGCCATGACAGGACACAGGTCTTCCAACGTGGCCAGTGAACAAATCTGCTTCTCAATATACAAGATCTAATAGGTAGTTACCAGCCAAGTGTGACATTTACATTAAGTTAATTAAAATTAACTAAAAAAAAACCACAGTTGAGTTTGACTAACCATAGCTTTTGAATAAGGGCGTGGCTAACAACCACCCATCAGCCAGTGCAGACTCAAAATATCTGCATGCATTGTCCAACTGGTTGCTCTAAATGATCTAATCTCTTTCCCCCAAGATCTGATTGCTATAGCCACAAAGTATCAGAACAGGATGGGGAAAAACGATGTAGAAAAAGTCCAGAAGGATCTAGTCAGGACCAAACAGGAAGAACTGAGCTCTGCTCCCTGTGTCGTTGGGTGCTGTGTCCAGTCAAGCAGAGTGACAAGAGAGCCCGACTCATCCTGCTCAACTCCATCTCATGCCTTTGCACCCAGGCTGAGGTCTCAAGATTTGTTTTTCTCACAGGTACTAAAGAACTATGGAAGGGATGGAGAACGACGCAGTGCTAAGAGCACTGGCAGCTCTTGCTGAGGACTTGGTTTCAGCTCTCAGCACTCACACGGTGAATCACAACAGCTTGTAAGCCCAGTTGCAGACATCCACCAGCTGCTGCACGCATGCACGGATGCACACACATATACTCAGGTGTATTAACTATTCTCGGGGAAAATGCTAGCCGAAGATGCTATCTTTGATTTCTACTATCTAGTTCACACAAATCTATGAACACACAATAAACTTTTATCTCAGTATCAATTCTATAAAACTCCAAGTCTGCTTTGTGATCCCACATTTCCTTGTCTGAAGAATTCCTAGCAACACAGGAATCTAGAAGCATGGTACTGTCATACGCTGTTACATCTGTAGCATGAGAGCACAGGATGCCCACTTAGAGAGATGGCCTCACAAGCTGCTTCTGTGGTGGAATGCACACAACCATGCAGTTCATACAATTCACGAGCTACACTGCTAGACTCCGCTACCACACCCCTTCACAGCTCTGCCACTAAGAAAATGTGTCGAAACTATAGCACAAGCCCCATACCTCGCCCACATCATATATGACAATCTGTCCTTCAGAATCACCCACGGCGATCTCTCTTCCCGAGTGGGTCCATCTCACACGGTTAAGGGCAGGGTTGCCCTCCACAGAAATGCTGGCAGTCGGCACCTAAGTCATTTAACACAGCATAGTTAAAAGTCTCATCAGCTTCCGAACATGTAAACGACAACACTTCTCCAATCTGTGTTTCTAAAAAGAGATGAGACGAGATAGAGAATTTTCCCACCTTCCTCTCTGTTCAGATTTATTATAATGACATTACCGTCACCCCTTGAAGATGAGCTGGGAAAATATAAAGTACTTAGCTAAGAAATTCTTACATGGCTGCACGCATTTCCATAGTAAAGGGTTTTTATGTTTACTTCTTTAAGGAGTCAAACTGTTTTAAAACATTATTAAAACTCATTTTAAAAAGAAAATATTTCCAGTGCCATCAAAACCAGATCACAGTTCAGTCTTAAAGGAGAGGAATTACTTTTGCAGTTGTACCTTCCTCAGCTAAAACCAGTTAAATCGACAGACAGCAGCTCCTAGAAACAGTCCACACTGTTGGGACCAAGTTTTCCCACGCCCCTGCTCCAGGGAAGGCTCCGAGGAGACAGTGCCCACGCAGGGGTGGGGGCTCTGGCGTCTGACTGCACATTCGCTACACTCGGTAACACTTCACTGAGGCACACAAAAAAGCATGATTAAACTTACAAGTTTTGAAATATGACCAATGTAGTCCCTATGGTGACATCAGTCAATCCTAAGCTATTATCCCAGAGGCATTATAATCAAACTATTAAGAGAAAGATCTTCAACTAATTATGGTCATAAATTTTGGTAGAAAAATCCAAACTAAGAAAGTAAACTTGGACAGGGCATGGTGGTGCATGCCTTTAATCCCCACACTGGGCTTGGGGGTGGGTGGGGTTGTTGGGCAGAAGCAGGGGGATGACCTCTGTGAGTTCAAAGCCAGCCTAGCCCATAGATTGCATTCTAGAACTAAGTAGTCAGCTTGCCAGATAAACAAACACATACATACGTACGTACATACATACATACATTCATACATAAATGAACAAATTAGTGAATGGTAGGTAATAACAGTTTTGAAATTCTTGCATTTCCAACATATCTCTCCCTTCCTCATCTTTGTATAACTAAGTACTTGACTTCCAAGGATCTGGAGAGATGGCCCCAGGGAGATGGAGGGCACCAGTGACTCTCCCACAAGCACTACTAACAATTGTTATGAGTATCACATCTGCTAGCCAGAGGCAATACGGGACCTAAAAACATTTCAGGTCTCTTTAAACTAGCTAAGGATAACTCACAGACACAGTTAAATTGCATTGCCGAATGTGGTAAAGCAATTAAGAAATGTGATAGCTTCTATATTAGTAATACTAGTATTTATGATGCTGGGATCTATACCTAGGGTCTTGTACATGCTAAGCAAATATTCTCCCTCTGAGTTACATGCTCAGACCTTGGATTTCTGAGGCAGGGTCTTGCCATGTAGGTAGCCTCTAACTCACTGACACTCTTGCCTCTGCCTCCCAAGTCTTGGGGTTAACCTGCGTGTGCCATCATGCCTGGCTCCATATTCATTTTATAGTTAATGTCACTGATCTCAATCCTTCATGGAGAAAGGCCATCGAAATACATTAGCTTTCTTTCACACATGTCAGTCTAAGGCTAGCATCTGTGGATGTACACAATCCTGCCAAGGCTGACAGGGAACTCAGAATGAAGGTTAACGCACTCTGACAATGACGAGGCTCTGTTTCCTAGACTAAGAATGAAAACACAGTCTACGCCCCATGGAGGCTGTGCCTGGACAGGAGGCCAAGGCTGCTTCCCAGCAGCCAGGCTGCCCGGTGTTCACAGCAGCGCCGTCTCCTCCTGCAGCTCGGCACAGCATGCTGTTTGTTACGGAGGGGACAGAGCTTACTTGGTTTCTTTGTGATGAAGCTACAATCACAGAGCACTTTTACATTCCTTGGGATAAAAGAAATTTCACAAATTATTCAATAAATCTCCGATTTTCTGTCATTTCCCAGCTCACCTCTGTGTCATTGTTGAGATTCCATAGATCCAGTCTCCCCATGCCGTCCACACAGGCAAACAGGGCTGGGTGGGTGGGTGACCACATAACATCATAGACATAGTCTGAATTATCTTCAAATGAGTACAAAGGCTTGTTATTCTGAAAAGGAAAAGTTAATTTTTAGCACAGTCAGCATAGGAGACGCACAGAAATCCTTCCCCACTTGTCTCCGACACACGCCAGAGATCCTAAGGCAGTCTGACACCAGCTCAGCCTAGACTGTCTCCCTCTCTCGCTGCGAACTAAGTACTGGGTGGCACCTTCCTCTTAGCGAGTAGCAGTGATGCTACCTTTGAGAAAGGAATAAAATAAGCCTCAGAACACGTCAGTGAGCAGTCCCTGGACGATGACAGCAGAGACACCGGCCTTCTTGAATCCTGGAAATCTCCCTATGGAAGCAGGTAAAGCAACAAGGAGAGCCAAAGCAAAGTCTCACAGTGTCTCCAGCAAAAATGAGAGACGTCGGCTGTAAGCCGGGCGAGCCAGGCTCTGCAGGTTGTAAGACCCAGAGTGTCAGCGTCTGTGTGAGAAGAGACTGGTGGCCACAGTGCACGCAGACGCTGGCTTGGCACTGTGATGCGGAACAGTCTGAGAGCAGCAGAAACCAGAGGAGTTCCGCATCTCTCCATGTACACTGAGCGCTATAGGTCTCCTGCTCTCGTCTGGGTCTCACACACTCTAAGCTGACAGACTTGAGTGCGGGAGCAGGTGGAGGACAACCCGTGGGAGGCGGCTCTTGATCTACCATGTGGGTCTCGGGCTTGAACTCAGGTCGTCGGTCTTGGTGGAAAACACCTTTACCTGTTAAGCCATCTTACCAGCCCGATTTTAGAAAAAAGGTTGATAGTTAATGTCAATATCATGGTTATTGCAGTAGCCCATAATGCTTAACTAAAAACAAAACATAAAAACAAAACCTAATACCCCCTGCAAATTAACAAAAAGTTAAAAAACAAAAACAAAAAAACTAAGCCAAACACAGACAAGGGTAGTTCTTTTCTTTCAAAGTCACTGTTAAGAGATTAGCGACACAGACCGCCTCCCCCGAAAGGTGTTTACAATCACCCTTGAGCTTTGTAAAGCCACCCCAGGGGGTAACTCACTCGTATTTCCGGCACACTAATGATTCTAAAAGCTTTGACTACTGTGACAGTACTTCAGACACCCCATTTCCAGGCAGTTTTAAGGTCTATCACCAAAAACCTAAAACAAAGTTGCTAACAGTCATATTCCTATATTCAATCAGAATGTGGTGCTGGGGACTGGGGAGCGGCTCAGAGGCAGAGCACTTGCCTAGCATTCTGGAGGCACTAGAGTTAGTGTCCACGCTGGAGGGAACAAAAATGTGATGGTCTACATGCTGGGCATAGCTCCATGGTAGAACAACTGCCCGGCATGTGCTAGACTCTGAGTTCAAGCCAAGTCCTGCAAAAATGGGCAAAGTCATGAACATTTCACAAAATGGACAATAATGTCATGAAGGCTGCTTAATCACCATGCTGCACATGAAAACACCTGGCAATGTCTCTTCACCCACTGGAAGGTTAAAAGGGAAAACACCAGAAACTCTAAGTAGGGACAAGGTGCAGAGCAAGCAGACCCACACATACCCTCCTCGTGCATCAGGAACTGGCAGACTCTTTTGGAATTGCCAGGTGCTATTTCTTCAAGCTGGACATCTACACATGTCCTCTGACCACACCAGTCCATGCTAAGTGTGTGCTCACTCAGAACTGACTGCTCATGGCCACCAAAGGACAACTATGACCTGGCACCGTGGGCTACCCCTGTAATCCCAGTATCTGGAATGATCGTTAAGTTTGAGGGCGGCCTGGGCTTCACAGCAAGACACAAAAAACTAAAGGGAGAGAAAGACAGTATCTTCTCCAAGTGAAACTGAAGTCCCCCACACTTTGTCAGCAGAATAGACACATGAACTGTTTTATTTCCATGGCCGGAGAATGACCTGGAACTACACGCGGGTGCATGAGACTCACAGTAACAAAGGTCAGCCAGCCAGAACGAGTACATACTCCTTATAAACCACGAGTTATTTAAAAAGCAACATGAAAATTAATTAAAACATTTAAAATGAAAAGAAGATTGCTAACTATCTCAGGAAATGGTTAGATCAAATATTTAGTCTAGTCAGTGGACTGCTATGTAGCGTGGATAAAATATTACAATTTTTTATTTTAAAAACTGATTTTTCAAGAGTAAGTTTCTCTGTGTAGCCCTGGCTGTCCTGGGACTTTCTCTGTAGACCAGGCTGGGAAACTCAGAATCTGCCTGCCTCTGCCTCCTGAGTGCTGGGATTAAAGGGGTGTGCTACCACCCCCCAGCTGAAAAGATCACAATTTTTAAAATTATGTAAAAGGAAGCAAAATGTCTTTCGATTTAAAATGTGACTATTTTAAAACTTTTCTCTAGCCTAACTGGAAAAAAAAACATAGTTATCTAAGGATTAGCCAGAGTTTTACCCCACTGAGAAAATGTACATATTTAACTTCAAATAATGTTTCATAGTGCAGCTATTTAATATATAATACTACAAATTAAAATCCCAAGTAGGACATTTTAACTATCTCTTTAAAGTGCTGTCTTCCTTTACTTTGAAGAGCACTTCTGCCTAAATGGCACTGAGGCGGCAGGGAGCGCTGGAGAGGGATGGGACCCAGCCTGCTGTTCCAGTCCAGCCAGCAACCAGCTTCAGGCTTTCAGACAACTCACTCATTCTTTTTAAGCCTGTTTCCTTGTATATAAAACAGAGGCTTCAAATTGGTGGTTGCGAAGCTTGACCGTTCGTTGGGGCCACCTTAAAAAAACTTTCAGTATAGTGTTGTGAGGGTCTCTCTCATGAGGTCTGATTTCAATAGTCTGGGTATCAGGAAGAACTTAAGGTCTAAAAGGCTGCTTCACAGATGACCAAGAACGAGAACCTCTAAGCCATATAATGCATAATAGATTGGGCTCTTACTCTTACAAACAACCTGCAAAAACATTTGCCAACAAGAAATCAAGAGGTTGGGGATTTGGCTCAGTGGTAGAGCGCTTGCCTAGCAAGCGCACGGCCCTGGGTTCGGGTCCCCAGCTCCAAAAAAAAAAAAAAAAAAAAGAAAAAAGAAAAAATCAAAGGGCTTCTGTGAAGAACAGCATTTGAATAGACAGAACAACCATTTGGTTCTGCTGTAGCAATGAGCACTGCGTGGCCAAGGGACAGGCCATCCTGTTCTTTCTAAGCTCAAGGTATGCACTGGGTGGAATGCTACCCTAAAATTCATGTCTGTCTAGTACTTGTAAATGTAACCAAGTTGCACAGGTTATAGTGATCAGGTTGGCTACAGCTGCTATGACCTGCATTCTTAAACAGTGAGAATGTGGATGCAGAGACCTAACGAAGCAAATGGGTTCAGAACGTCACATGCTCATGATAAAGGCAGGGACTGCAGCAAACACAGCTGAGGCCAAAGAACAGTAAGGATTCCTGCCACTCCCTAGGTGCTAGGAGACAAGCATGGAACACTTTCTCAGGCTCCCGATGCTAAGCAGCCGCCTAAGCTGACAACAACTTCCTGTCATTTCAAGCCGCTCTGTGAGAAGCTGCTACAGCAGCAACACTAACCTGATACAGACAGTTGTCTGCAAAGCTGGGCGAACTGGGACGTTCTAGACTAATAACAAGAGTCTCCACAGTCAAGACACCAGGATTCACAGGGAACTAGAAATAACTATGCCCTCAATTTGGATGATAAGAGAAATAAACAAGTTTCCCTGAAAAGAAATTCCAGGGCTGGAGAAGGCGCAGGGGTTAATAGCATGTACTGCCCTTGCCCAGGACAATACCCTTCCTGTAAACTTCCTGCACCAGGGATCCCATGCTTCTGCACACATACCCACAAGTAAACACACACACACACTCTCTCTCCTCACACACACACATGCGCTCTCTCTCTCACGCACACACACTCACACACACATACACACACTCTCACACACGCACACACACTCTCACATACATACACACGCTCTCTCACGCACACACACTCTCACTCTCACATACACACACACTCTCTCTCACACACACACACTCATACACACACATTCTCTCTCTCTCACACACACACACACACACTCACACACACACACACACACACACACTCTCTCTCACACACACACACACACACTCTCATATACACACATTCTCTCTCTCTCACACACTCTCACACACACACACTCTCTTACACACACACTCTCTCACACACACACACTCTCTTCTCTCTCTCTCTCCCTCTCTCTCTCTCTCTCTCTCTCTCACACCCACACACACACACACACACAAACACACACCCACACACACAAATCATTCCAAGGTCAGGAATAACTTCCCATATTACCTGATTAAGACAATCTTTGCAGAGTGTATTAGTGAGAACGAGTCTTACAAGGCAAATGAAGACAGCACCACTTCAGCACCGCCCAGGAGAGAGGGAGTCGCACACAACAGATTGAGAATCAACTACCCCATGGCACGGCTATCTTTACTTGAAGATGAATGAATCAAGCTATCTTAGCTTGATGCCACTGAATATTCAAATGATAAAACTCCTTTTGTTCTAATTCCTTGCTCACCAAGCAATCTTCTGATTATAATTTGGCTTCCCATGTGGGTAGTCTACAGAGAAACAATGAGCTGGTCAGGCCAGCAGGACTATCTGGGCCCTTCTGGCAGTTAAGTTTCTGACTATAAATTAATAAATTGACATTCTCCAATGTACCAGTGTCTTAGGAGCCTGTTAGTTACATTCAGCATTCCCCCATCTAATCAATTCCAGTAGCTGACAAAATTGAGTTTCTAAATATGCAAAGGAGGCGAGACACTGGCCGTAGAGAACTACTGCGTAGTGCCCCCAGGTGGAACTGGGCCTGCAGCACCAGCCTGCCTTCCCTCAGACCTTCCCTCCGTTTCAAACCGAGTTTTCATTTTAACTTGTCTACTATGCGAACATTTTTCTTTTTCTTTTTCTTTTTTTTTTTTGAGACAACATTCTCTGTGTGGCCCTGGCTGCCCCAGAATTCACTCTGTAGGCCAGACTGGCTTTGAACTCACAGAGATCCTCCCTTCTCTGCCTCCAGAGTCCTGATTAAAAGACGTACACCATCATCCAGGGAGCATTTCTTTCTCTAAGCAACCCTGTTTAATGCTATAGTTGCTCGAACTAAGCAGGCACACTACCAGATTAAAGATGGCCACTGAAACATTGCACTGTGAAAAATTTAAGTTGCAAGTGGATTACACAAAACCTAAAAATGACTCTACAGAATGTCCCTACTAACAATGCTGACCCTGCCACCTCGTAGTGAAAATGGTTGTGAAACCAGAATATACACTGCACACAGTAAGATGCCATCTCCCAGCAATGCTTCAGACTAGGCCTAGGACAGTCTGGTGAGATGTGCCGGGACAATCAGCTGATGACCGGGTGAGACCTCAAATCCTGATCTTCCAGCTACCCTGAAGAAACTGTCACTGCTCATGCATTCTCTCTGCTGTTTCCAGACTCACTGATCTGCTTCTACGGTTTAGTGTCCTGAGATTTCAACTGTGTCTTCTAACTATCACAGAAGCAACTTGTTGAAGTTCAGTAATGTGAAAGAACTAGGCATGGCGGCTCACATCTTTAATGCCAGTGCCTGGAGGAGAAGCCAGCAGAGCTCTCTGAGTCTGAGGACAGCTCGGTCTGGCTGCTGAGTCCCAGGACTGTCAGGGCTACGTAGAGAGACCTTGTTTCGAAATCAAAACAAAGCAGCAATAACACGAAGTTCAGCAATATGGGGATGGTCACCATTTACTTCTGTGTTTCCGACACTGCGAATAGCTTAAGTCAGAAAGTACCCAGAGCAGTCTGTGAACTGGAACCATGAGGCTGGGATTAGAGTGCTTCACACTCGAGACTGTTTTAGAGTGCATGTGAGCAGTGCCAGACTGCAGTCTCCGCACCCCACTCTCAAAACTCACACACAGAGTAAAGCGGAAGATGTCTCAAATTGGGGCAGAGCCAGATCTTAACAAACACAGAGATATGGCAGCATCCAATGACTCATTCTTCCAGTTAATAGGGGTTCAGCTCCTAGGGCAGGAGAGCACTTAAAAAGGAGAGGTGGACAAACAAGGCCTGTTCACATGTCTGTTTTTTTTGTTTTTTGTTTTTTTCTTTTTTCGGAGCTGGGGACCGAACCCAGGGCCTTACGGATGCTAGGCAAGCACTCTACCACTGAGCCAAATCCCCAACCCCACATGTCTGTTAAATGTATAAATGTGAGCAAGTGTTTTACAAGCTTCAAATGGGGGCCTGAGGAGATGGCTGTGTAATTTAGTACTGGCTGCTTTGGTAGAGGACCTAGGTTTAATTGCCAGTATTCATATGGTGGCTCAAAACCATTTGTAACTTTAGTTCCAGGGGGTCTGGTGTCCTCTTCTGGCCTCTGAGAGCACTGGGCCTGTCTGTATGTAGTCCACAGACATCCATACAGACAAAACACTCACACATGTAAAATAAATAAAACTAAAAAATTTAAAAATAAAAGCTTCAATAGAATTGGAATAATGTTGTTAATACAATTTTAAGACGCTGTCTGGTTATTGATTAGCATTCATTATCAATGAGTACGTATACTACTCATTATTCAGCACAAGCAGGACCTCAATCTAATTATTTAAAAGGTAGATACATAGCAACAACTAAACTAGGAGGCAGAAGTTCAAGTCTGAATCAGTTGACTCTGAGTGCACAGTGTGGCCATAGATAGAAATTCACCTAGCAGATGTGGCTGCTTGACCACTGCAGAACGGAACTGTTTGCTGAAGGATAAACTAACAGATAGTAATTCTTAGTCTTTACTTTTCTTCCTGAGCTGGGATTGAACCCAGGACCTCATACACAGTAGACAAGAGTACTATCACTAAACTATATAAAAACAACATAGGCCAAGACAATTATGTTAATATTTTAGGGGGTTCTTGGTCATATATGATATAAAAATGTATTATTCTATACTGGCTCATCCTTTGGCCACTAGGAAGGGTGTTGGCAGGGAGAGATATATATCATATTTGAGAGTAAATAAAAGAAATAACCAAACTTAATTAGAGAGAAAAAGAGAGATGCCTTCCTATCATTCTTACCCAAATCTCTTTGGGAACAGGAAGATGGCTGTGTGGACACAGGTGCCGAGCACAGGCCTGAGGATCCAAATCCTACCCTCTATCTGGTAAGTAGCAGAAGAAATTCACCCTGGAGTTGTCCTGAGACTTGTACTTGTGCACTTCGGCACAAGCACAGCTGCATTCACACACATACACAATACATATATCACATACAAATACAAATAAATAAAACCAACTTCTATGTTGAAGCAGAGAAACTAAAATATGAACCATTAATGAAGTGTCTACCTAGAAGCCATTGGTCTGCTCTCACAGGCGAGCTCACTCTCGAGGAGGCAAGGCAGGCTCTTCATTTTCACATCCTGCCAATGTATACTCAAATTTAAAGGACGCTGGCAAACCGAAAATCTGATATTTAAAAATCAACCACTCAGTCACCAAATAGCCAAAATAGGAAAGAAGCTGGCCAAGAATGTGTCAAAAATACAATGTCTCTCTTGACGCCAACAGGGCTAGTGCATGAGAAAGTACACCTAGAAATCTTACAACTTGTCTGGATCTTTGAAGCCTATGTGGAAATGGTAGATTTTATCTTTGGAGTTCTGTATCTTGCCTGGTTTACTAGCGGAGTGTATATCTTCCCATATATATAAGTTGTAGATCACGCTTGTCTTGCTCATGGCTACGAGACTCTTCTTTCTCTACCTGGTCTCTACTGTAAGATCCAAGGATGGATGAGAAGACTAATTAGATGTTCTTATGTGCTGGACAGTGTGTTAGGCACTTCCTAGATAGCTCCTTCATAGACTTAAGTGCTATTTTTGTGTCTGTTAATGTCAAAGCTGAAAATGCTCAATTTTAGAGGGCAAGCTCTACGAGGCTGTTTTCTAAACCATTTCATGTTAGGCGGAGAGTGGGGCCCAAGACAGGACAAGAGTGAACAGCAAGTGTACTCTGGATGCTGAGGCCAGAACTTAGTAAGCACACAACCAGGAGCTCACTACAGCAGACAGCATCTCTTAAGAATACTAGACTTTCTAAAAGATCTTCAAGAACCACAGCACGTCTCTAAACTTTGTTCCATGGGGAAGGAGTCAAAAAGTCAACGTTTAAGATAAAGAAGACTGACAAGAAAAATCAGGTTTTCAACACAGCCCACATAGACTAGGATACACTGAATGTGCAGTTTTACTAGCAACACTACGGTTGTGCAGAGGACCTGAAAGCAAGCAAGTTAAAATTAAATATAAATAAGGCCGAGCAAAATGACGGAGTCTATCTTTGTCTTTGAGATTGTCACTGGCCAAGCCAAGCTACACTCACTGGAATTACTGGAGGAACAGGAAACACGAACAGGAAACAGTTTCATCACTAAGTACGTATTTCAAAGTAACCAGTTTACTAAGCTTCAATAAACAAAGTTAGTTATACTACACTAAAAAACCAAACACACGTGTACCTTCACAATGATTTAATGACTCAAGTTTACTGTGTAGTCTTATTGTATAGGACTTCCTGCAAATGGTTTCTGTTTTCTATTTCTCATCACCTCTATGAACCACTGCAGTCCTGAATTAAGTCTCTTAGCTCTCCACAGAGCAAATGAATGGCTTTTGTGTGGAGCTGGATGAAATTATATGAGGGAGTATAGGGAATACCAGGGCCTTCTCCCCAACACAATTCAGAGTAAACAGATCTTTGCTTGAGAAGTCTGAAGTGGGAGGAAGCCTATTCTTCAACTGTTTGTGGGACCATCGTATTTGTTACACTGGGTCCTACTGACTGGGAAACAACTCCAATCTGGCTAAGACCTAAGCCAAGTCTTTCCCTGCAGTATTAGAGCACCACCTTGTGTCAGGAAACTGACCAAATGAGCAGAATGTTGTGTTTCAGGTACCTTAGTTGTCCAAAGTTTTACTGTCCAGTCAAAAGACGAAGTGACGAACAGATGTGAGAAGTCTACTGCGCCAACAGCTGCGTGACAGTGGATTCCCGTGATGGGTCCCTGGTGTCCCTCAAACATCTCACTGATTCCGGCTTTGCTATTTCATAAAAGCCAACATGTTAGGGACCTCTCTTAGAAGTATACCATATACTAATTTCTTAACATTTTTACTTATTCACTTTTAAGACAAATCTATGTAGCCTGAGCTGCTCTGGAACATACTATGTAGGCTGGACGAGCTTCAAAACTCGGCCTCCAGAGTATTGAGATACAATGCCCGCAACATCACACCCAGCCAATATTATCATTTATACAGCATATCTTGACTTAATTTCAAACACAATTCTATGTTCATAGTTCAACAACCTAACTTATGCCAAATGCCACTCTGTTCAGATGTGGTAACATTACTAGTATAGCAGGGACATTTTACAGCCATAAACACCATGCTGTCGACAAGAGAACTCAAAAGACCATATTCCTCAGTGGTAAAAAAAAGGACAAAGAATTGTGTGTAGGGATGCTGTGTAGGGATGCTGTGTAGGAATGCTGTATAAGGATGCTGTATAAGGATGCTGTGTAGGGATGCTGTGTAGGGATGCTGTGTAGGGATGCTGTGTGGGGATGCAGTGTAGGGATGCTGTGTAGGGATGCTGTGTAGGGATGCTGTGTAGGGATGCTGTGTAGGGATGCAGTGCAGGGATGCTGTATAAGGAAGCTGTGTAGGGATGCTGTGTAGGGATGCTGTATGGGGATGCTGTATAAGGATGCAGTGTAGGAATGCTGTGTAAAGAAGCTGTATAAGGAAGCTGTGTAGGGATGCTGTGTGGGGATGCTGTGTAGGGATGCTGTGTAGGGATGCTGTGTAGGGATTCTGTGTGGGGATGCTGTATAAGGATGCAGTGTAGGAAACAATCTGGACTAATTTAAATCAAAAGCTTTGAAATGAAGGCAATCTGTACTGGAAATGAGGTCCAGATGTCAATGTTTTCAAAGGACAGCTAGACAATTTCAAAACAGACCGAACAGTAGGAGAACTATTAGTCAGTTTAACATATGTAGTGACATTGCTATACCATTATCAGTAGGCTCAGAGTAAAATTCAAAGTTTGAATGAACCTAACAGAAAACAGGTGACAATCACATTCATAAGCCTGAAGGCCAATGTGTGGAGCATACGTACTGCATTTCTAATTACTGAACACACCTCCTACCAGTAACTTCTGTGAGCATGTGCACACAGATCCCTACAACATACTGCAACCCACACAATCCAAGGAGACATGAATCCAAACTACTACAGTTTTAAAAAAATTAACTCAAGTTTTTGGTGCCCAAATTTAATGTCCCAAGTCTAGGAGAGGATTCTACTTAAAATAAGGAACAAGTTGTTTCAATGAGATGACTCAGGGGAAACTTTAAACAACAGCTAATTCTTACTAGGTTTACCTGCCATGGCGGCATGCTGTATACACAGAACCTTCTTCACTGCCCACAACAAAGTTGTTGACGTCTCCAACAGGGAAAGACATAGATGTTACAGCTACTGCCTTTGACTGTTTATGAACCAACTCCATGCTATCCTACATTGAAAAAAATGAGAAAATTAATTTGTAGAGCTTTAATTTCAAATTTTATTAAAAAGCGTCTAGTTTTAACTAGTTTGTATGCTATTGTTTTAACATACTAGTAATATAAACCTACCTCAGTTAAATTAAAAAGCTTTGATAAGATATATTTAAATTATCAACGCACTTGGTTTATAATCTGTGCAATAGTATAAAAATAGCTTATGATAAAATGCACACTAGGATACACACACACGCACACGCACACACACACAATTAAAAACTAATATTTCCTTCAGAATTTCATGTTCCTAAATTTAACCTACCTGTGGATGGGAAAGCATGTCCAAGCTCCAGGAGCAAATTTTTCCATCAGTAGAGATGCTAATCAGATTATGAGCATTTTGTGTTCCAACAACATTTACACAGTAGACAGGGTGCTAAAGGCATAAAAGTTTTCAGAGGTTATTTACAAACAAACAACAACAAAACTCAGAAAAAAAATCAGTCTAACTACAGGCACTCCATTTCACATCCAGACAGCTCTGTAAGCTGACAGCTTATGTTAGTTGCTCTTGGGAGGTGAGCCTAGGATCTTGAACATGGCTGGGGCAGTATCCCATCACTGACTTAGCTTTAACGTGACGTTTGTTGCTATTCTGTTGATTAATAAGATGCTGTCTTAGAAAACAGATGACTCCGTGATATATGTACCTTGCACATACAAGGAAGCATGCTGGGAAGTCACTTTCCTGGGACGCCATAGTTGGTGGTGAAGGCAAGCAGCAGTGTAGGAGATGACCAGTTACTTACTGTGTGTGCAGCAGCTGACAGTGGTGTTCTCTGGACGGGGGTTCTTTTATTGCTACGGTTATCCCAAAGCACAATTTGGCCTGAGTATGTACCTCCAACAACAAGATTTGGATGAAATTTTGCAAATGTAGCAGACATTACAGCTGACTGCAAAAAGTAGAATTTTTGTATTTAAGATTTAAGTGAGAAAAGTCTGGTGAATTAGAAAAACAAATCAGTCTGAAATATTTCCCTCTCTACTGCTTAAGGTATTAGAAATTTTAAAAGTAATCCACGCTATTTTAATATTATAAGAAAAAAATTATAGTTTTTGTTCAAGTCAAATATGATCTTTATATGTTTACATGATTATCAAACAAAATAAAACTTGCTTCCATCAATTACAGTTTTTGAAGCACAGCTGGCCTGTGACTCACCTCTGACAGTAATATGACAGTAAAGAATATATTAGCCTTGATTTGAAGTGTTTATTTTGAATTATGACACTATTAAGATTTTAAATTATCCTAACTTTTGCTAAATCCACTTAAAAAATCTACATCTGCTTCCTACTTCAACCACATGTTTTTACTTAAAATTCTTTAGTTGCAATTCTTCAGGCCATGTCTCAGAGATTCAGGGGAGTTGCTGTCTAATTACATTCAGCAGTAAGTCCCACTTCCTGTGCGAAAGACGTATTCCAGAAGATTCCATCTATATGGTCAGTCACGGTAACAGAAAGTCACGACTGCAAAGGACTTTAGGTGTGATTAAACACTGTAGGAGAGATGTTAGGAAAGCTGAAAAAGGCAGATCATGCTGAACTGAGAGGGCTCAGCTCCGTGTGTGACAGCTGTTTGCAAATATGGAGTGGTTTAGTAAATGCCAATCCCATGAAATCATGTTGATGGGGAAAGAAAAAAGGCACTTGTCTGAATTTATGAATGGATACTTAACCGTGGGAAGACAGCTGAATGACGATGATGACGATCTTACCTGGCAGTGGAACACGTACTCTGGGGTAGTTTTCTTGTACTTCATATTCCACACGAGGGCCACGCCATCAGGCTCATGAGGAGCCTCTTCATTGTTATTATAGGAAGCCACAAGTAATTCTGGATACTGCTCACAAGAATCAAGAGGGGAAAAAAGTATGAATAATAAGAACTGTTTATGTTCTTAACTGTCTATTAGGTTGTTCTAAACATCAATTTCATAGTCATACTCACCGATGTTAATCTAATTTTAAACTAGCACAGTTTAACATTTAAAATGTTTAATTTTTACATCAAGTGTTTAGTGGACAATTAAATTAGCAAAATTGGGTTTGAACATTGTCTTGAAATCCAAATCTAAAAGCAGTTCACTTTTCCTTCCAAGGTCCGGAAGTAAACATAGCAATGGCAATGCAGAGCCACCACTCAGTATTGCTTATTTAATATGACACACACTGACTTAATTACAAGAAGTCCCGCAGCCAAAACAAAGCTATATGCTAATTAAATTAAGAAGTGAGTTGCAACAACCTCATTTCTATACTTTACCTGGGATGACCAATCCAAGCAACTCACAACTCGATGCTTTGACCAACGCTCATCAAAAAACTGTCGATTTAATGACAGCTTAGCACCTGCTTGAATCTCCCTACAGAAAAAGACAGTTATAACGTGTCATTCTTAATATTGACATACTTTTAAGGCTGCAGAAGCTATGATCTTAGGAATTAAACATTACCCTTCTTTGTCTTCCAAATCTCTCCCACTGTAGTCAAAGAAGATGTTAATCTGCTCAGAAAGGGCTCTTTCTACAATTCTTGTAGAATGGTCAAAGAAACTTAAAAATTCTTCTGAGTGTAAAATTTGTTGCTTTTCTTCTTCAGTTAGTTCATGAGGGGGAGCTGGAAAAAAACATTTTGTTTTTGTTTTTAAAGTATGATTTAGGCAAATTAAATCCTGTCAACTCACTATTATAATATGGTTTAAGAAATGCCACATATTCTTTTGAAATAAAACTCACCTCTTTGACTTAGAGCACTTTATTCTACTTTAACTCATCAACAATAAAACAAGTTTTAAAAGGAAGCAGCAAAACAAAATATAAAACAAAACAAAAAAAACTGTAAATATATTAAGATACCTTTGCTATCATTCTCTTCGTCTTTTTTTAAAATTTTCTCTTCTTCAGGTTCAACAGGAGGCTTAGGAGCTGCTACGTCATCTTCCTCCTCCTCATCTGAACAACAAACAGACTTGTTAATACAGACAGCTGCTGACTGGCTCTGAAGCAGGATCTCAGGGGCATCACTGCTCCCTCAAGGTGAAGCACTTGTAAAGACGGCCACAAACAATGGGAATTTTACCAGCACCAACTTCAAGAATGAAACGGAAACTTTAAGATACCTGTGGTACCTCACCAAGAGTTATCCTATTCGGTAACCGTGTAAAGCATATGTAAGATATAAATAGAATGAACCCTTCATGGAAGTCTGAGCTTACATGCGTTACTACTCTAGACAGAACAACATGTGACTCTTACATAGTTCCTAGAGCATGCTGACACATTAATGCGGCAGAATGAAGAAAATCAAATGTCTACAACAGCCCACAGAGCGGGTGCTTACTTGTGCTCTGAAGCCATCAGTGTCTGACGGGTCTTCCTGGGACATAACGATGCTTACATTAACTCTCAGGTTGCTATTTGAGAGGCAGATTTTAAAGATAATAGCTTTGAGATCACATTTTCTATTCTGTCATTTTAAATGCGAGTCTCATTATCTATCACTGTGTGATGTGGCAATAAGCACTTAAAACAGTTTTCTTTAATTTTAATAAAAATAAATGAATATATACAATGTTTATAAGACTTTTAAAAATTATCAAATCTCATGAATCCCCAAACTAGTATATAACTTGAAATAATTTATTTAAAAATGTTATAGGATACATACATACATACATACATATATATATATATATATATATACACACACACACACACACACACACACATATGTATATATATGTTATATAACTCGGCCTACCATCTCCTTGCTACAAACCAAGGTAGAATTCATAAAAAGAAAAAAAAGCATGTATTTTTCCTGTCCACGCACATCTTAGTTGTGTATCAGAGAATGGCAGCAGGCATCTGCAACAGAGTACATCTCCAGTAATGAAAGCCTATTCAGTCAGGGGACTTTCCTTGTCTGTTATAGTCATTTCCTTGACCCATGTACAAAATGATCTAAAACACACACACATACAACCTACACAAAAGAACGGTCAAGGATGGGAACCAGCTGCCAAGCCACGGTCCCAGCAGTCAGGCCATCTGACTAGATAGCAGCAACCAGATGGCACTGCTGGGATTGTGTCTTTCTGCTGCAAGGTGGCAAGGGGATGGCATAGCATTCTTCCGCTTGACTGCTTCCAATCCTGTGTCTCTCCCCAATGGTGAGCCTGTGCAATTACCCACACTCCAGGAGGCTACAGACAAGCCTTTACCCTGCAAACAAAATGCAGCTTGTAGGCCACACCAGCTGCCAAACCACACACAGTGTTAGATTTAGAGAGGTAAGAAAATCTTTCCAACTCTATAGTATAAGCAATAAAAATATAACTGTACCTGTGCACAGAAAGCTTTAAATGACACTGTATAACGCACACAATGATACAACCTCCAACTTAATCAGAATGATAATGACGTATGCCAATCCTACATTACTTGAAATTGAGCGATTTTTACGTCTGACAAGTTTACAGAACTGGGATAAATGGCACGAGTGATTTCAATATATGCTCATACTTTTGAACCAAATGGTGAAGGTTAAAATTTTTCCTTTCAAGGGCCTCAATCAGCCACAAAGGAAAACAGTAATCACTGTCTTTTCAGCCAGCCCAGCCGCATTTGTCAGCCCTTTCCCCGTCAATGCAGCCAGAGCAATCAACCTGCCAAACATCCAGAATGGAAAAACAATCTGAAAATACAGGGTATAATGCACCTGCCAGTGAAAATGGCCATTTCAAGAAAAGCTAGTGATCTCAGTGACCCTGCTGAGGAGGCGGTGGCGCAAAGGGGAAAGAACACGTAGAAGAATTCTTAGTGATCGCCACTCTCTTGCGCACTGACACTTCCTTACAAAGCATGCCAATTACAGCTTTTGTGCTACTTAAAAAAATGAAAGCTCTTTTTGGGCAAAATAATCACATAGAGAAACAGAAAGACACTACTCCTTCTTAGATGAATTCTCATACACAAAGGATTATTAATCTGAAAACAGTGCGCCTGATGGTGACTCTATCTTGTACTGTTCCAACATTAGGATGCAACTCTGCCACAGGATAATCTGCAGGGATACTGAAATGAAATAATTTAATTACGTTTACTTATAAGCTGACTTCTAGAATAATTTAATAAGAGTGTTGCTCTCATAGCACTGTGGGTTTCTTTCTCTTTTCTCTTCTTTTTACGTTTAATATGAGGAAAAAAATGTACCTCAGTTTTTCCTAATACTATTGGCTTTCCTAATCAATTCTATTAACTACCAGGTTCACTGTATGTAATTCTAAAACTAGGGATGTACAAGTCACCCTGGAAAAGTCCTTCTCAAGCATGGTGACTTATAAATTACAGACTCCAGCCCATATCGTCCCCTCCCTCTCCTCGGTTGTACTACACCACTCCTAAGTACCATTCCCAAAGATGGGTGTCAAATTCCTGCTGTAATGCATATAGTCAGCATATTTTAGTGTTAAGTGACTGCCTAATGTGCATATTTAACAGGAAAGATCTCGTTTACAGACATTCTTTTCTTCTGAAACATTAATGTGGATAAAGTGTGTCAGTCACTGATCTGTGTGTGTCTGTTACACATTTGCAAAGACAGGTGGATGGTCAGAAGCCAGTCTTTAAACACACCCCTTTGATTTCATTTTAGAGTCAATGAACAGATAGCCTTTTCTACAATATTAAACATGGACTTAAAAACTATAATTAGTACTTAAACCAAGTTTCAGAAAGGTCATTTAAGTAATTTTCCAAGTATATAAAAGCAAACATTAGGCTGCTCTAAAGAAACTCTACAAAAATAGACTATTTTTGCTTTAGAGGATATTTTAAGTAATTACCTACTATATATATACACACACATAGTAGATATATATGTACATGTATATGTATATACATGTATATATGTGTGTGTGAATATGTATATATACCTTATACACACATATACCTATACTATACACACATACACACATATATAGTATGTTATTTACTACACACACACACACACAGTAGAAGAATGGTCCTCTGAGTCAGTATGTCCTTCTTAATAACTTTTACAACCACAGGACCACTAATATGGCCCTAAATCCAACAGCACAGTTGTGAAGATTGCCTCAGATGCTCCCTGTTACATGGTGAGCTCTAAGAGACTCAAAGCTGGAAGACTGAGTGATCAAGAAGACTGCCATCCACAGCGCTTTACTGATGAATACTCATTACTGCGTGCTCCAAGCTTTCCCTGAGAGATAAGCTAAGCTTATAGCTGAGCAGTGCAGACTGCAGAGAGGTAGCAGTCACTTTAAAACGGCACATCTCTTGTCAATGCATGTGAAAACCAGCTTTAATGAACCACTGAATTTTTACTTCAAGTTAAACAACACCAAAATTGTGATGCATTTTGGTGAGAATAAGAGCTGTTCTGTAAGTTAAGCTGCACCTACAGCAAAGGGTGAAATTCCAGTTGCTAGAACAATTAGCAGAGTGGTGGGTTAATCAGTTAAATCATCCGTGAAGTGGGTGGCTTCTGTTCAGCTGAAGGAAGATGTCTTCTGAACGGGTTCTCTTATTTACACGCCATTCACACTTAAGCAGCCATAAAGTTCACTTGTGACTAATTCTACAATAGCTGTGTTTAAAGAGTAATATGCAAGATCTTAGAAAGTCCATAAAAAACACACACTGCCGCTTATAAATCACGTATGATTTTCAGCATACGGCTAATAAATCCCATCTCTAGTGTACTGCTGTTCAGGAAATATAAATACTGGCAACCAGTCAGGAAATAACTTATGGAGGAAAGTCCACAATGTGGATCTTGGAGATCAAAGACAGGATCAGGGTTGGCAGCAAAAGTATCTTTACTCATTAAGTCATCTTGCTCATGCCCTGTGAATCCATTTTCTTCTACCTTTTTAAATATTAATTTATTTATTTTATGTGTATGAGTGCTCTATGGGCATGTATATCTGAGGCAGAAGAGGGCATCAGATCCTATTACAGATGGCTGTGAGCCACCATGTGGTTGCTGGGAATTGAACTCAAGACCTCTGAAGAGCAGCCAGTGCCCTTAATCACTAAACCATCTCTCCAGCCCTGAATCTATCTTCTTATACTTTCAAATCAAATGGATATTTAAGACAGCCTCCAATGGAACAAAGTTGTATCAGTATATTGATAAGATTCATTCCTTTTTTAGTTCTGTTTTTTTTATATCTTGAATAGAATCAGTTATATTTGTTTAATAATTTTTATTTCCAACATGGGAAACAGCTGACATTTTAATCATGAGTATTTTACATTTAGATATAATGTTGGGGGGATAAGAAAAGAATAAGTAGAAGGCATATACCATCTACTTTAACATGGAATTTTGTCTCAACATTGTCTTTTTTTAATCTTTATTTTATGTGTATGACTGTTTTGCCTGCATGCATGTCTGCTCACCATATATGTGCAGTACATACAGAGGCCAGAAGAGTGTGTTGGCTCCTGCTGGGACTGTGCTCACGTGATAGCTGGAGTGCTGGAGGAGCAACCAGTGCTCTTAATCACCAATCTCTCCAGCCACCTCAGCACATCTTTAAATAGAAAAACTAGATTTTATTTTGGCTATATTGGTATCATTAGTAATCTAGTTATCTGTAATCTTATTAAATATAATTTTTAGGGGTATAGTTTTATTCTGATTTAAATCCTTAGTTCAAAATTAAGAATAAATGACATAATTTCACTTCTACCTACATTCTCACATATTAAAGGTTAAAACTAATTTGTTAAATACACTATTTTGGAGCCTATTTTTAAAACTTCATTTTAGAGCCAGGCAGTGGTGAAGCACGCCTTTGATCCCATCACTCAGGAGGCAGGGGCAGGTTGATCTCTGAGTTTGAGGCTAGCCTGGTCTACAGATCAAATTCCAGAACAGCCAAAGCTACCCTACCTAAAAAACAAAAACAAACTAACAAAGAAACCCCAAAAAACAAAAAAAAAAAAACCTCAAGCCACAAAATACACTTCATTTTAGATAAAGCTAACAGTATATTATTTACTAGAAGGCCCACAAATTTGGTACACGTGGGAAGTGTGGATTGAAGATAGTAACATACATTATCCTTTTTTTTTTTTTCTTTTCTTTTTTTTTTTTAGGAGCTGGGGACCGAACCCAGGGCCTCGCGCTTGCTAGGCAAGCGCTCTACCACTGAGCTAAATCCCCAACCCCGATAGTAACATTATACAACAAAAGATTACAAGTTGTTTACATATAACAGTCCTCTGTACATTACAAATGCTAATCAACGTTAGTATCTGGTTCATTAAACCAATAAGTGGTCGATCAGAAACGGTTAAGAACTGAGTGGCGGGCCGCTCTGCTTATGACCCTGGTTTCTCCCACTGCAGACATAGGTCATCAGCTAACATCCCAGGGACAGCTTCCAAAGACGTAGTAAGCTAGTTAAAGAGCCCGTAGGATTTCTTCCTACTTTAAATAAATATCTTTAATAATATATATATATATATATATATATCAACAAAATCTACACTAAAGAGGTGGATAAGAAAAAAATGCTATTTTCAAGAGTTAAAACTTGTAAAGGTGAAGGCAGAAGTGAGGAAGAGGAGTATGCCTGTGGGCGTGGTCCTTGCCTGCTGCAAGCTGTTTACCTGCAGGGAAGGGAATTGACTGTGGTCACAGGGCCTTAGTCAATCTCACTCACAGCAGGCGCTGAAAGGCAGGGAAGCACCTTGGTTCAGAAACAGTACCACCAGAGTGCACTTGACAGCAAGAGCATGGCCAGAACAGAGGAAAACAAAGTGAAATGGAGCTGCCTTTTAAAAGGGTTAGTGTTGATAGGGAAGTGAAATCATTTAAATAAGAGGAAATTGGTAAGACTGAAGACCAGTTTTCACTCACTTTACTCCTGCTCTGACTACACTGCCTTCTGAATTCGAGGTTACAGTCTAGGTGTGTGACTTCAGGGATTTTGTTTTGTTTTTATGGTGAATTTTTTCTCTCTCAGATAATTACAATTTACAACAACTGCAGTGCTGGGGCTTGAACCCAATGTTTCATGAACGTGGGGCAAACATGCTACCACAACACTCCTATTTGTGACTATTAAATGGTAACCATCCTGGCTGGTTGGAGGAGCGCCAGTTAAAGTAATGAATGTAGTTAAGCACAAAGTGCTTTCATTATAAAAATCTTATTTTTTTTTCTTCTTTTTTTTTTTTTTTTTTTTTTTTTTTGGAGCTGGGGATCGAACCCAGGGCCTTGCGCTTCCTAGGCAAGCGCTCTACCACTGAGCTAAATCCCCAACCCCTTTTTTTTCTTCTTGTCTCTAAAACTTCTACATGAAGTTAACTGTAATGACATTAAAAAAAAAAACAAAAACAAATTATCTTATTTTTGTAAGTACTTGCAAAGGCTATAAAGGCTTCATGGTATGAGTGCTTCTCATTCTTCTCCAAGCTTTAACTAAGACAGCAGACACTCTAAACACAATGAACACTGGCTAGACTGTAAATAAACAAACATGGACTTCTGTAAAATGAGCCTCTAAATCTAGTCTCCACAGGGAATCTTGAAAAAGACTGTGGAGCAGACAACCCTCTGGAATGGGCTCTGTTTACCCACCTTGCCACTTGCATTTCTGTCAATGAAGAAGAATTCTATTTGCTCTATTATCAGTGAGCAGGCTTAGGTGCCCACTCATTATTCAGAGATCACCACGGAAATGACCTACTCTGGTGCAGACAACCAATATGCCGTCTAAACCACACTCCCCTTTTGAAGAGTAGCTAAACCACAGTTGTAAACCAATAAACTTGGCACCTGTAGTCAATATTTTTAAAAGGAGATATAGTGGAAAAAGAGATGGTATTGTTTTATAAAATTTTATTATCTATCTATAGTTGCATTAGAATGTTATAAAAAATTAAAACTAGTTAGTATAGGCTACTGTCATAAATACACACAGTTTGGTGTTTCGTGGCAACACGAGAGACAAAGTACAACTTAGATCAGTTACACTTGGTTTGGAATAGTTACTACCAGATAAGCCTTGAGAGTCACCTCTTCTTTTAGCTTCTTTGTCTGGGATTGTTGTTGATGTGGTGGTGGTGGTGGTGTCGCGTGCGTGCGTGCGTGTGTGTGTGTGCGCGCGCCCACAGAAGTCAGAGGGCATCAGATATCCTACAGGTGGACTCTATAGTCTTCACCTAAGATCACATAGTGATCAGGATCTACTCAGTAAGTACTGGACTCATCAGACCTTTTCATCCAAATTTCATCAACAATCAACACTTAAAAACAATATATTTCTCAGTAGTTGCTGTCATAGTGAAACAAGAAAATTAACTACCCAGGTAGGTAAGATTTCTCCTAAGTTGGTAGCAGTGATTAATTCCTTTAGGTATGCATTGCCACACTTGAATTTCTATAATAGGAAAAACGTTCCCTGTGCATGAATTATTAGAGAGTAGTTTATAATGGGCCCATAATCTTTGTGCAAAATGCACAAACTGCCAACGGCTCCAGAATCCTAACATATGTCGTGACTGACCTTGACATGACCATGAGGAAAGCTATTTCAGTATGCTTATACCTCTTATTTCTGAAACATCAATGTCTAAGATTCTGTTGGAGTGTTGATGTATGGTAATATACTTTACCGCTTTCCTAAAAGCTGAATGGTTATAAAACCATATATATATATATCTCCTCAAAAGTTTTAGATAAGAGATGGTGAACTTATATTCAGAATCTTATTTAAGTCTCTTTAATGTGCAAAAATAAATTCACTAGTTTGGCTGGTCAAAAAAAACTACCATATTTCTTTGTGCATGTGAGTCATTAGCTATTAAATACTACTTAAAAGCACAGGCCTTTAATTCTAGCACCTGGAGGCAGAGGCAAGTGGATCTCTGAGTTTGAGGCTAGCCTGGTCTACAAAGCAGGTTCCAGGGCTATTATACATAGAAACCCTGTTTTGAAAAACCATAAAAAGAAAAGAAATGTCTCCTCAACTTAAAATATAGTGCTTACATGTTCATCTGTGTGGTACTGGGAATTGAACCCAAGGCTTCATGTATGCTAGGCAAGCACTCTACCAATGCTATTCAAGGTAATATTGTCCTTATTACTTTGAATAAAAACAACAGTATTATCAGAATACATTACATTCTACAGAAAATAATTTGTTTCCTTTACCATGGCATACAATCTCTTTTGGAAATAAGCTTGACACAGAAATACAACATAAGCTTTTCTACTTCTCAAAAAGTACACATCAGTGACAAATGAAGACTGAATTTAAAATTTCAATCAAGTAAAAAGTTTAAAAATTCTTAAAAAAAGAATTTTAGTGATTTATTTTTGTTGTAGGTACATTGGTGTTTTGCCTGCTTGTATGTCTGTGTAAGGGTGTCAGCAACTAACTGGAGTTACAGACAGCTGTCAGCTGCCATGTGGGTGCTGGGACTTGAACTTGGGTCCTCTGAAAGAGTAGCCAGAGCTCACAACTGGTGAGCTGTCATCTCTCCAGCATTTAAAATTCTTAAATAAATAATTAAAAAAAAAAAAGACTTAGTAAATGGTTGAGTGGTTATATTAGTTTAGCTGTGTGATGTTTTTAATCTGTGAGCTCATTACAATGTGATTTTTTTTTTTTTTTAATCACAGAAAAGGGCATCAGATCCTGTTACAGATGGTTTTGTGGGTTGCCATGTGGTTGCTGGGAATTGAACTCAGGACCTCTGGAAGAGCAGCCAGTGCTCTTTACTGCTGAGCGACCTCTCCAGCCCTACAATGTGATTTTTAAAAGATATATAAATGCAGAAACTGTGAAGCATTACTAGTTTTATAATGATTCTCTAAGAAAACGTCAAAAATAGGGCTAGGAAGATGGCTCAGTGAGTAAGAGTGCTTACTATGGCAAGCATGAGGACGTAAGTTCAAATCCCCAGATCCACATTAAAAAAACAAAAAAACAAAAAAACAAAAACCAACCAAACAACAACGACAACAACAGCAACAACAACAACAACAACAGCACAGGCAGAAGCCCATGTGTGTACCTATTAACTCCAGCACTGTGGAGGCTCGGTGGCAGGTACCTATCCTCCCTCTGTAGCCTCCCTGTGCATCCATGTGTGCATAGACCACACTCCGCCCCCACTAGGTGTCAAGCATTAAAGGAAGGAATATTCCACATTTACCCAGCTAACGCAGTCTAACACCATCACACTCGGGTCGACACTCACCTTCTTTGGGTTGAGCTGTAACCGGGGTCTGAGTTTCCTTTGTATATGTGACGATTTCTCGAGGGGGAAAGTCGACTTGAGTAATTTTGGCCATTCCAAGTTTAATAGGTCCTCGTCTAAATAAGTGAATATAGATGCCTTTAAATACAACAAATCATAAAACTTAACTTCATCAAGCATGCTATTTTTAAAAATTAAGAATTGACCATTCATTTGTATCTAGCACTGAAATTTAAAACCCTGATTTCCTAGAGAAATATGAGATGACCAATTCACTGGCTTTACTTTAGCAAAAGGATTAAAAGGTAGCACAGAAAAAAGATCTTCCCAAATCACTCAGGGCACTTACTCTTCCCGTCAAAAGCTAGTGTGATTTCTCAGGGCAGGTGTGTGGCAGGAGCAGTGAGGGCAGGAGTTTCAGAATGGACTGCTACACATGACAGAGTTGCAGGAACTAGCCGTTATGATTCCAGACTGTCTTGAGGAGGCGAAAACCTCACCCAGCCCTTGCTTAGTTCCACTCACCATTAGCAGACAATGACTTTAAGACTGAAAGTACGTTTCTGTTGAAAGCCTTCTCTTTTTTTCTGTAAACAAGTGTGTGTGTGTGTGTGTGTGTGTGTGTGTGTGTGTGTGTGTGTGTTTATGTGTGTGTATGTGTTGGGGGGGAGGATCAGAGGACAAATCTTTGGAGTCATGTCTCTCCATCCACTTTCATGTAGGTTCTAGGGATCAAACACAGGCAGCCAGGCTTGCACGGCAAGTGTCTCCACCCCATGCCATTCTGACAACCTGGAAAGCCTTTTTTTAATTTCTTACATTTGCTAGACAATAGAATCAAATATCATTATGGACTTTAAAATAAACTATTAACTTTTAAAAATCTCTACATAGTCAATGTTGATTCATAGTGGACACACTAAGGTTGAAATCTTCTAAAGCTAATTTAACAGGTTTCTTGAATATCATCAACCGCAGAAGTCACTTCTGATTTGGGAAGTGGGGGAAATAACAGGAGATAACTAATAACTTCTTATTAGTTATTCAGAGAATTTTTTTCTTAGTTCTTAGGTATTTAAACTAAATTATGCTTCCCAGTTGCCAAAAGTCCTCAGTCATAAACCTCTCTTGAAAGGACATCCAATATAGGCATTGCTGCAACTTCCCTAGATCTGAACTAAATGTCTCATGTATTTTATAAACACACCTTCAGTATATGTCACTGTTAGTATATATAAATATCTTTTCATTTTCCTTAACACTTATATTTGGTTCTTTATAAAAGAGTAGGATAAGATTAATGCAGTGACAATGGTAATTTGTGAGACAGGCATAGTGGCACTCATCTGTAACCCCACTTCTTGGAGGACTGGGACACAGAACTCAGTAGTTTGAGGCCAGCCTGGACAACACGAGTAAGATACCATCCCAATAGAAAAAAACATAATTAAAAAAAGAACCAAAAAAAATCTTGCTCTAAGGTACTATCTGTGAGCCATAAAACATTTTTTTTTTCTTTTTTTCGGAGCTGGGGACCGAACCCAGGGCCTTACACTTGCTAGGCAAGCGCTCTACCACTGAGCTAAATCCCCAACCCCGCCATAAAACATTTTTAATGTGTTTTCTACTTCAGGAATAGCTTAGCCCTTGGAGTGAGGGGTGGGGGGCATAATCAAATAATTAAATGGTTAAGATTTAAGGATATTTGAATCAGTCTAGAGTAGTCTGAGATAAAGTTTAAATAAGAACTTCATACTCTTGATGTTTAAGATACAGACCATTAAATAAATCACTCGCTTACCTAGAGAAAAAGGAGAGGGCCGACTACAGTTTTGGGACAAATTACCAACTGGAAAGCATAATAAACCCAATAGTAACAGAAATCAATGTAGTTTTTAAGTTTTTACAGGAGAAGGGCAAGATTAATACCTCACTTCTCCAAAAGCTCTATTTACTGAAGGTAAGAAAGCAAGGGGAAGGGGAGAGGGAGAAGACCTGGCACAGCCAGAGAGGGGTCTTCTGGAAAATGTGAGACTTCCTCTACGCAGTTAAGGCTTATGCATTCTTGCTCCAGATACTCAAGTACATGACTGCATATTTCACAAGCTTCAAATTACCAAGGGAAAAGAGCTATCTTAGTCACAGACAATGGCTACAGCAGATACTTGTTGTGTGTGTGTGTGTGTGTGTGTGTGTGTGTGTGTGTATACACATTATAGATATATGAATAAATATGTATGGTTTTTAGTATATCTTAGAAAATTTTATATATAAAAAACAGAAATAACAAAGAATTTTGCCATTTAAGTAGGCAAACTTATGGTACCCAGAAAATTACACATGAAGACTATTTCTTTCATTAATTATAAAAGGATAAATGAGGTTTCACAGTAAATTATAATTCTTATCTTAACTAGACACAATATTAGAAACTAGAGCAAAGTAAAATTAGGACAGTTTCACAAAAAAGCAAATTAATTATTAAAGAGGGAATATATAAATCCATGCAATACCCCAAATCGGAATCTGAGTGGAGCTGAAGAGCTGATGGATCTGTATCCCAGTGCAGCGTCCTAAATGGTTGTGGGCAACCATGAGGCATTAGTAAGAAAGTCAGAAGTTAGTCAAGCAAATGCACTCTGTAAACAGCTAACACTAACATGCTATTCACAACTGAACACTACACGAGCTGGTTAGTAAGACTAAAACCAACCCACATCCTAGGTCTGACTCCAATGCAACAAGCATTAAGGTGGTTAAAGATGAAGGCACATAACCCACAATAATTCAGTGTATCTTCAGAATGTGGGAAACTAGTATTGCCACAAAATGGACACAAAGAGCTAAAGCATACAAACCAAATATACATTATCTATGGATGGTAGACAAAGTAGGCTATGAAAGAGTTAAATGTTTTAAGATTCCTAATGAAAAAGAGATTAGTAAAAAACAGTTAACATATTCTAATCTTGCCCAAAGCTTTAAATGTGTGCAGGAAATTGCCATACTGGTAAAGGAAATGAGTCAACACATAAGCCTTTTGGTAAGAGAACCAGGACTATCCCACTGGGATTCAAAATAGCTAACGTTTCCAAAATGTGACCTTGCTGTAATTCATGGGTTAAGCATTGCCTTGGGCTTACATGTCACTGCTTTGAGAAAAGAACTAAGAATGTCTGTCTCCAGAAAAGAAATAGATTTTTTTCCCTTTCAAAAGAATTACCTAAGTTTTGGAGAATCTCAGTCCCAAATAAATGGTGATGTCTTATCATGGCCTGATGGGTAAATATGTTATATCTGATGTTTTCCACCTAAGCTAAATCCACTCATTATCAGAACAAAAGGTGCTTTATCATACAGGCATTCTTGTATGTCAGCAATGCAGTTTAATGCTCTCAGTTCCTTATAAAAGGCTAAGTGCAGTTCTAAATTCAGTACTAGCATTTTGTGGAATATTTTGCTTAAGTTACAGAATACAAAACTAGTTCTTGTTCTATAACTTTTAATACAACAAATGATTTCACAGCTTGCCTGTATTATTTTTCAATACAAACAATTAGTTAAATAAGAGAAAACCTTCCTCTTATGAGGAAACAGCTTAGGATTTAAACAGGGCTGGTATATGTACAATGAAGAAAAGAGGGCACAGTGAAGACCTACTTTGTACTGAGCAATGAACAGCAACAAACTTGGGCTTTGTTAAACCAAAAGCGGTTTGATGAGACGGTCTCCAAGGAATGTTCTGTCAACAGCCTCTATATTATACAAGGGCTCTAGCTGACCAATAACATAAACCTCCTTGTTGAGGATGTCATAAGTCTAAAATCGAGCAAAACTTCTTCAGAATATGGTCATTTCTAAAAAAATTCAAATTCAAATATGTGGAGAAATATGAAAAGGTTCTTTAGACATATAAAGTACAACCCTAATTCTTAGAAATAAACTAATCGAAAATAGAGAAAAAAAGGATGAATAAGCATGGATTACCTTACTGAATAGCTATAACTTACATTTCAGACCAGAAATGATTAAGGAAGTAAACAGAAACAATGAAATGTAGCTTCCGACATGCAAAAGTGAGAGTAGCTCATCCTTTTATACTTACTCGCACAGCATCAGCAGTACCAACACTGATTTCTATCTTTAAGGAGTTATTCCACAGTGGCCTATCTTACGATGGTGACTCTATCTTTCTCCTGTTCTTTGTGTGGACTAATCTGAAACCACCAGGCATTCTCAGACTTTGTTCTCACCCCCACTCTCCCACCATCACTCTGCTCAGGAGGAGCTCCTTCACTTTCAGACCTGAGTGTTCTATTTAATGCCATATGATGAGAAACACATTTTTTACTACTGTTTTAAGCGTCTACAAATTATCTTCCATTATGGAACTTGGAGCTGACTCAGGCTTCTATCTGTATATGTAAAATGGAAAAGCAGCCGTCTTCAGAGTGATCTGCAGGTGAGTCAGTGCTTTCACAGGATACTGAAATAAAACTTCAAAGTTCTTCTCTTCCCTGATACACTTAGATTAAAAACTCTTTCTCCACTAAGAACAGCTTTTAAATTCTCACGTTCCTTCTTTTCTTACAGTCAATCTTAAAATACAATTTGTAAGCACAGGATAATCTCCTTTGAGCAGTTTGGAAAAACATCTTTAAGCTAATGATACAATCACTAGAATGGTATGTTGTAAAAGCAGAAAAACCTATTTTATGTGATAATCTACAGCATTTGCTGGCAATTTGATGAATATCTATCTGTCCTACACACAAACAGTTTTCTATCGAGTACTTACTTCCTGTACCAATTTACAATATCCCAAAGCATCATTAGTAGTTTCTAGGTTATCCATGGAGGATGACACTTCTAACCCATATTAACTTTAAAAATTAAGTAAATGAGGGGCTGGGGATTTAGCTCAGCGGTAGAGCGCTTTTTACGTGAGGAAGCTTAAAGGCCCTGGGTTCGGGTCCCCAGCTCAAAAAAAAAAGAAAAAAAAAAAAAAATTAATAAATGTTACACAGTACTTTAAAAATAAACTTACTGACAATGCTTTAAAATAATCTTTCCTTTTTAAGATGGGAAACAATGAGCTCAATTATAATATTTAAATAAAAATAATATGTAATAGTAAAGAAATTTAGTAAATATAGTAACTTACGTTGAGGAATATTTTCACTGTTATAATGTTGGTTATAAACGAGAAAAATCCTTCACTTGCAAATATCAGTTGAGGATATCTAAATATTAGGTATTTAAAGGAATACTGGCATATTTACATAAAAGAATGTGGAAGTGTCAGGCATGGTGGCACACACCTTTTATCCTAGCATTAGGGAGGCAAAGGTAAGTGAATTTGAGTTTGAGGCCGGCCAGGTCCATACAGAGCAAGTCCCAAACTACCCAGGGTACACGGTGAGACCCTGTCTTAAAAACAAAAAGCAGGGGAGAATAAACCAAGCAACTCTAGTCTAAAAATTAATTTAGAGTAGACTGTCTTCAAAACACATAGTTAATAGAGTAATATTACTTGTCAAGAGAAAAGTATTTTTTTCTTAAATATGAGTTACCGTCTACCTCCAACAATAGCACTGCTATATTCCTCAGTTTGGAGAGCACATCTCAGATTCAAGTCAGCCAGCTTTCCGCTCCTTTTACTTTTAGATTATATTTTTTATGTATATTTCTGTATATTTTGCCTGCATGTATGTCTATTCAGGGCATGTGTGCATGATATCAGCAGAGGTCAGAAGAAGGCATCAGATTCTCTGAAACTGAAGTTAGAGACGGTCCTCTGTAAGAGGAGTATGTGCTCTCAACTGCTGAGCCATCTCTCTAGGCCAATCTGTACCTTTTAATTGTTAATGATAATCTGATTATTTTGGAACTGAATATACTGTTGATTTCTTGGACCACCCAAACCCTCCCACTTTTTAAAAATTTTATTTATTATTTGTGTGTGGGGACACAGGGCAACTTTTTTTCTTTTAATTGTGTATGAGTACACTGTAGCTGTCTTCAGACACACCAGAAGAGGGCATCAGATCCCATTACAGATGGTTGTGAGCCATGTGGATGCTAGGAATTGAACTCAGGACCTCTGGAAGAGCAGTCAGTGCTCTTAACTGCTGAGCCATTTCTCCAGTCCTACCCAATCCCTTTTATTTGCAGGATTTGTTTGTGAAGTTTTTTTGTTTGTTTTCTCTATCAGACTTTATTGTCTATTTTTATCTTTAACCAGAAGGGCACATGCATACACATGCAGGGGGAAAAATAAAACTGAAAAGTTTCAATAACTATTTTCTTGTAGTGCTGGGGACCAACAGCTAGGGCTTTGCACATCCTGGATACGTCCTCAGTGAGCTAACCCAGCCTTTAAGATGATGCTAAGATGTTTTCCTGGGCAGGATTTTTAACTTCTTGGCCCCAAATAAGGATTCTCAGTCAGCTGTGGATTGACTTGTGATTACTCTCACTTCAGCTGTAAGAGGGGGCTGGTAAACTAAAAACTTGTCAATTGCCATGTACAAAAAGGACACAGGAAGAATTGATACTTGCCCCAAAATGGCTTTTAGAAAAAAGATGAAGTATTACTGAATGTCTGAAAAACAAGTTTCAACATGTATGTAGAATCCTAAAATAAACTGGAATAACAGTTTTATGAGGCAGACATGAGCTCAATGGACCTTGTAAGTAAACCAATGTTTCCTTGGCTGCAATTCCTGTACCTGATACTTTATGCATTCTTTCACAGATGTATTTCACTTGTGCACACACCTTGTTTGTCTGTGTGCACAGTGTGTGTGTGTGTGTGTGTGTGTGTGTGTGTGTGTGTGTGTGTGTGTGTGTGTGTATGTGTGCAGTGCAGCAGAGGTCAGGAGCCGAATCCCCTGGAGCTATAGTTACAGGGGCTGTGGGCTGGCAGATGTGGGCTGGGAACCACATCAAGTCCTCTTCAGAAAGCCACCGTTCCGGCTGACATTTTGTGCTATGATTATTTTTTTCATCTTATTTAGCAGAATCAGCTACTTAATACAACAGAACTGTGATGTTTAATTGAATTGTTTCAATGTTCAATTGTCATGTGGAAAATCAGGCACAACAAAGACGTTTCACATTGTTCCCAGTCAAAACATTCACACAATGAGTGCATTTGTTTAAGTATAACATTCAAATTCATGAACACATCTATTTTTAATATAAATTACCATAAAAGCACAGCTATCTACTACTAACACGACAGCTAAAATACTGTTGCAAAAAGTTACCCCAATTTATTTACAGCAGAGAATGTCTATGCTGTTTGGAGTTTAAGAAGTAAGTAAGAAGTCAACGTAAATACTTAGACTCTCTCTAAAGCACTGACAGCATCTGGCACTGACTGCATTCTATTCTATCATTAAAATATTAGGAAAGAATTACATACCTAGATCCCACGGCGCCATCTCCAGAGTCCTGGCTTCCAGCTTCACTTGGCGTGCTCACCGACTTGGAGGATGGAGACATGGGAGGAGGGACTAGATAGTGAAATAGACAGGTATCCGCTGTTACTACACGGAGAGGTTGCTCAGCTTACGGTGTTTCAAAAATAATTTAACATGAAATAATTAACAAAAAGGGGAAAATAATGACAAAGCAGACAACAGAAATACAAGGGTGGAAATGAACAGTAAGAAGAGAGGGGAAAGACAAAGTCAGCAGCCATGCTGAAGACTCATGCCATTTCTCTGGCAAGATGCATTCAGGCTTCCTGCGCTTAAAAGACAAGACTACGGAAGGCTGTGTCTTCATCTCGTCCATCACCAAAGCGGCCACTGATTTCAAAGGAGAACATTCCTTCTCCCCGTCTTAATGTCACTCTTACACGACCATCGTATTTTATGTGTTAACTGATTACACTGCCAAAGTCAAAACTTTGAAATGTGCTTCAAGTAATTTAATCTCTGGTTTTCAAGATTTGTTTTAAAATGTTAAACCTTTGTCTAATAATTTTAGGGGCTGGGGATATAGCTCAGTGCCTGCCTAGCATGTGCAAGGCCCTGGATTTGATCCCTGATGCCTCAAAAAAATTAGTATTTAAAATTAATACTAAATTTACATTATACATATTCTCCACTGAAAAGAGGTAATTAAGGGACATGATATAGATAAAGGAATGGCTCCTTTAAAATGTTCATTAGTTTCCAGCAATTTGGATAGGAAATGCAAACAGGCCATAAAACAGCATGCCTTCTAGACATGATGCAGCACATAAAGCGACACATGCAAACTACACACAGCAAGATGTATGGTAACTTCCTTACCCCAGTGCTCAGAAAAAACTGAACGTACAGACAAAGATACAGACACCCAAAATATTCTTAATCCCTTCTTAGAGAACAACATACATTCTTTATAGCATATAAAACAATAACAACTATCTTTCTCCAAAGTCTCAACACTACGCTAAACGTGCACATTTCATGCTGTGACATTCGGAAAACTTTTTGATTACCGTAGCAGGAAGTATAGGAGGCTCATCACTGCCATCTTCTGGTTAAATTTTTACCATAAATGTTCCCAATCCCAAGTATCTTTTTAAAATAATCTTTCAGTGTGCAACATTAAGTGACTAACACATTTTTTTTTATAAATTTTATTAAAATCTGAAACAAGGCAGACTAACACATTTTATGTTGCACTGACTTTACTAACTAGTCTACTAAACAGAAGGTAAATTCCTACTTATATAATCAGTAATATATAAAGAAAAAGTCATAGCTACAATGTTTGTGGTCTAAGCTAATAGTGGTTAATTCTTGCTTAGATTTAAAACAGTATTAAAAACAAAACCAATGTTCCTAATATTATGATTAAGTGTAAGAAACAATTATGCAACCACAGGAAACAATGTTGGCACTGTGTGAGGTGCTGCATATATAACTCAATATGGCTAAAAGGGAATGCGCTAAAATAATACGTAATGTCTTAGTCCTTTGGCTTTTCCTAGGTTCATTCCTTATCTTTTTATCCCTCTCACTGTGAGGCTTCTGCTAGTCTAAGCTCCAGCTGCACACAGGAATGGCATTGTGTACTGTGCTGTAAACACAAATACATGTTTATTAAATTGGAGTAAGGCACCATATTTCCATACCAAAGATCTTCAAAATAGAAAGTCTATGTTCTTTAAATTTTATATATAACTTGATAATTGAAAATTTAATTTCTTTACAAATACATATTAGAGAGACTGAGGTATATAGTAAAATTATCATCAATCTACTTATCTGTTGGGAGGCATCAGAAATATTTTCCACTTTCATTGTCTTTTCCTTTTTTGGGTGATTTCAAATATCAATGATTCTATTCAATAAGTTAATAGTAACTCAATTTGTTAAGACTGCGTTAAAAATACCAGCAAAATTCTTTAGAAATAGGTTAAATAGTAATTACATGTAAATAAATCTATTAACCCAGTTCTAAAGTGAATGTTCAGAAAAAATAATAACTCAAGAGTGGCAGGGCTACCAAACTCTCCTGGTGACTCAGCCGGGAAGGTAGCACCAAGACTGAATGTGCAGTTATTTAAGTGTCCATCCCAGACATCCCACCCTACAGTCTCAATGCTCAGCCGCAGGTTAGAGCCAGGTGATGGAGAGGCCACATTAAACAAGGCTCTTAGCTACTATCAGCTGACTAACTTCATCTTGTAGTAAATAATGCACCTCAGGAGGGACACCTGGGAAATGCAAGTCACTATGATCATCAAAAGGCCGATGCTAATAGAAAACAAGGCGACAATGCTGACTACCACAGTGTAACTCAATTAGTCTCAGGAAAAAAGAATAGAATAATTATACAATGAGGCAGGGCCACTACACTCTCAGACTTCAACACACCTCTGAAATAATGAAAGCATACACTCAGGGAGCAGGAAGACTTGAACTCATGAGCTACCAAATCTTAGAAAGACTTCACTTCTGGAATTCATTTTAAAGGACAGCTTGTAACTATAACTGTCTTTGAAAGTATCATAAGCCATTAATATGTAGCTTTTGTCAAATATTTAAAATATAATTTGCTTAGTAAGACAGTGATTTGATCAGACTGCCTTTATTTCAAGTTGTTTATAAAATGGTCTAAAGCAGGTTTGCATGATACAACATGAATCAGCTAATGGATTTAAGCTGCTCAGAAGTTCATGGCAAAGACAGCACGTGTTCCTTTCTCTGAGAACTGCAGAAGCATGAACTGAAAACACCACCACAGCCCTCCTCATCACATAAACAATTCTGACAAGAGGACTGGTTCCTTCTCTAGCATAAAAAGTTTATCAAGAAGGCTTCACACATCATCCTAAGACCTTGGCTTTCCAAAGATATAAAATTAACATTACAGCCTCTGGTCAATGAAGAATGACTAGAATATTTTTAAGCATAAAGACTCTAAAAATGCACTTAGATTGAAAATTAACACTAAATCTGCAAGTCTGCACAAAAGCCTCAGAGATGAAGGACCGTGCGTGATAGAATAAAGTCTCTGGGGAAAGGGCTTTTGCCTGGAAGCAGTGCTTAGAGAGGTAGGCAGTTATGAAAAGTAAGCACAGAGGTTCAGAATGTTGGCAGAAGACAGTGATTGGACAGAATCAGCTTCTGGGACAACCCAAGGCACCGGGTTTCTCAGCTGGTGCACCAATACACACTTTACTATCGTGTCATGCCCCTTTGTGAATGGACACGTGCGCTCAGCCTAGGGCTCACATCTAAGCTATCTGCTTTCTTTGTTCTTCTAAGGAACATTGCTTTACATATTAACTCTTTGAAATACTAATTTCTCCATATACAATGCCTTTCCTCCAATAATGAACATTATTCATTATCATACTATTAAGAATACTCTTCAAAATAGACTATTATTCATTATTAGAAAATTAAGATGTTGTCTTCAATATAGAGAATTATATTATGACAGTATTGATATTGTTAAAAATATTCTCAATATAATTTAGAGCATTACATTTTTAAATGAAGTTGATAAAAAATTTTGTAGATTAAAATATCATAAGGAACCAACAGGGCTGGAGAGACGGCTCAGAGGTTAAGAGCACTGACTGCTCTTCCAGAGGTCCTGAGTTCAATTCCCAGCAACCACATGGTGGCTCACAACCATCTGTAATGGGATCTGATGCCCTCTTCTAGTGTGTCTGAAGACAGCAACAGGGTACTCAAATAAAACAAATAAATAAATCTTAACATTCCTTATCAAGAATGGTTTGTAAAAATTCATCTACACTTGAAAAGACTGAGCTGGCAACGTGGACAGTGTCCTCTCTACAAGTCTGATCTAAAACACCCGGAAATGACAGGAGACCTCAGAAGGAGAAACAGCAAAGCAAAGCTGGGCCAGCAATGCCGCACTGAAACTTAGCTACTGGATATGCTCACCTACAAGTCAGAACGTTCATTTGAGGAAATAGTGAGTTTCATTTTCTGCTATGTGTCTGTGTACAATGTCTTTTTTCATACTTATTTTTATTTTTATATGTGTGCATTTATGTCTGTGTACAGTGTGCATGCCCATGCTTATGGAAGCAGTGGGGAGGGAGGGGGGGAATGGATCCCTTTGAACTCAAGTTAGCGTACAATGTCTTAAAGAAGGGTGTCCTTTGTTTGGTCTTTCCAAGTAGAAAGACACAATCTAATAAAATCCAAACAAACATTTAAGGTCCAGCCTGTGCTGGACCCATTGATAAAAATGTGAGAGACTCTATTCTCAACAATACCACACAAAAACCAGTCAAATGGCCAACGAAACATCACTCTACCAGCAATAGAGCTGTTTTATTAGTGACACTGAAAATAAAAAGATTAGTCAATCCATGGTGGTATGCACATTTAATCCCAGCATTTGGGAGGTAAAAGCAGGTGGATTTCTGTGTGCTCCAGGCCAGACAATATCAAACTCCATCTCAAGAGGAAAATAATTATCTTAGTAGAATAAAAAGAAAGAATCATATTAGAGTTTTGAACAGTAATTTTAATTTTTAAAATTTAAATATGTTTGATTGTTACTTAAGCAATTTTTTTTTTCTTTTTTTCGGAGCTGGGGGCCGAACCCAGGACTCTACCACTGAGTCAAATCCCCAACCCCTACTTAAAACAATTTTTACAGTGGAAAGAAAACAAGTGTCCATCTATCATGAGGCAAACTAAACTTTTAAAGTTATTCCTTTTATCTACACGAGTGTTTGTTTGCCCAGTGCCCTCAGAAGTCAGAAGAGGGGGTCTGATCCTTCAGACCTAGAGTTACAAACAGCTGTGAGCCACCACGTGCGTACTGAGAATTGAACCTGGGCCCTCTGCAAGAGTAACAAGGGTTCTTAACTTCCGAGCCATCCCTCCAGCCCCAGGGTTTTTTGTCTTATTTTTTAAATTGTAGATTATGAAAACAACAACAAAATTATCACAACTTATCTGTGTATTTTTTATCTTCAGAACAAATTATAAATAAGCACTGGGTATTAATATTGGGGTTATAAATGTATGTTTTAAGGATTATGAAATGCATTTTGCCTAATTATTTTTTAGGATTTGTTTTTAATTATGTGTATATTTATGTGGCAGTATGCACACATGAATGCAGGTGCCCCAAAAGGCCAGAGGAGGGCATCAGATCCCCTGAAGCTGGCTTACAGGAAGTTGTTATCTACCTATATGGGTGCTGAGAACCTAACCCAAGTCTTAGGCTAGAGTTAGACGGTGTTACCTGCCGAGACATAGCTCCTGTCCTCCCACCCCTTCCCAACTGTTCCCTCATTTTTTAAAGGCAACAAGATCACCATAATGTGCTTAGCCCTTTATTGGCTTCATTCTGTTAAGTCAGCTAAGAGGGGGAAAATAGTTTAGAATAAGAAAGGAAGAACATGTGGGGATCTGGCTAAACAGAAAGGCTAAATCCTAAACACTGCAGGCCACAGCAGCTATTGAAAGACATTAATTCTGGGCTGATCAGCTTATGCTCTTTTGGTAAACATAACCTCATATGCCTTTACATTCTTTCAATTTTGAATATACAGCAATGACACTTGGCTTGTTTCTCGAAGCCTGCTTACTACTGTCCTAAGCTGTTCTACTTTGGCTAGATCTAACATTAATATTCTACTGTTACAGGCAGCTATAAATTCTAACTGTTCACATGCCAAATAGCAAGCTGATATTTAATCAAGAAGATGCTGGGGCTGGAAAGATAACTCAATAGTTAATAGACCTTGCTGTTTTGGCAGAATATGCTAGCTCGTTTTATGTCAACTTGTTTGAAGCTAGAATCTGAAAGGAGGAAGCCTCAATTGAGAAAATGTCTCTATAAGATCAGGGCAGATACGTGTAGGCAGGCAGGCCTGTAGGGCATTTTCTTAGTGATCCATGGAGAAGGGCCCATCCCATTATGGGCTGGTGGTTCTGGCACTATAAGCAGCAGGATGAGCAAGCATTGGGGGGCAACACAGTAAGGAGCACCTCTCCATGGCCTCTGCATCAGCTCTTGTCTCCAGGTTCCTGCCCTGTTTGAGTTCCTGTCCTGACTTCCTTCAGCTGAAAAGTGACGTGAAACATACGGCTTTAATAAGTCCTTTCCTCCCCAAATTGCTTTGGTCATGATGTTTCATCAAAGAATCTCTAACTAGGCCACAAAAGATCCCAGTTTGGTTCCCAGCACCAATACGGTAGCTGACACCCTTTTCTGACCTCTATAGACAGCAGGTATGTCACACAGTGACATCATGCATGCAGGTAAAACACTCATACATATAAAAGAAAAATAAATATTAAAAACCGTTAAAATCTTTCAGTAATCACTCACATTCATGAAATTTGTTTTCACTAGAAAGAAAAAAATCCTAGCTATACACTGTCTTTCCATAGTTTAATTTAGCAAAAATGCCAAACTAATGGATTGAAGATTAACAATATTTTTTCCTTTCCTTCTGCCCCTTCTCTCATGTTTACACACAGAACAAAACAGTGGCCGACAGAAGGACTAGCAGGAGAGCTTGGCCAGTGAGGACGAGTGCTGTGCAAGCCCAGAAGCCTGACTCCGTCCCAGAATCTATGTAGGTAGAAGGAAAGAACTGACTTCACAAGGTTCTCCTGTAGCATGTCTGCCACCACCCTGCCCCACCCCAAACAGAAGTAAGAGTAAGAATCTATCAGACAGAAAGGACAGCAAGGGAATAAACGCTCCCTGCTAAGGCTCAGTCTAAGAATGCATGTACAACAGGGAGACAAAATGCTACCTGTGCTTTGCCTGCCTCAGCTAAAACTACTCCAGTTCCAGTTAAGACAAAACCACCTTGTTACTGGCTAGAACGGGTTGACATAGGCATATTTTTACTTTAATCAACTTGTCTCAGAGTTAACTTTCAAAACTCAAGTGTCGCCTAAGAGAGGCTACAACATCTATGACTGAGAGCCAGTTGCAGCTCTGATAAACCATTTCTAGTTTCTCCTTAAGGAAGCCTTTGCTTGAAATCCTTCAACAAGCCCTGCAGACCCAGCCCAGCTATGATGCCTAAGCTATCATTAATTCTTTGCAGCTCCTGCCATTGGAGCTTGTGCACAGGTGCACAGGATCAGGAATTCCTCAGGGTGAAGAGTGAAATAGAACTGTACCCTTCCAGGATCTGAAGACTTTGTCACCATGATATTGGAAGATAGCTCGGTTTGAAGTAAGGATTACTAAATTAGGTCAGATTCTGCTAAATGGAAACAATACAACACTGGTTCCTGGAGAAAGACCTGAGTAAGAATGAATTGCCTTGACTTATGCTAGATATAGTCTTATGTTTAGAGTCTATAGCCAAAGTTTCTTGTAAGCGGAAGTGCATCTATTTTCCTAAGGTAATAATGGTTACCTTGGGGAAAGACTGCTTTGTTTTCTCTGCTTTCTTTAAAGTCTAGTCTTCCTTGTTGCTGTTGCTTTCTTTTGATTGGGTTAAGAACAAAACTCTTCCATCCTGCCCAAGGCCTTGTGTCCATCACCTGGCCTCTGCCCACTTCTGCTCTGCCTCTCTCTGGCTTCTTGCGCTGCCACCACCAAGCCCGCCCAGGCAAGCTTTACGCAGGGACTTACACTCACTATCCCTGCACCTGGACTGCTCCCACTCTCAGCCTTAGCATGTGGGGCTTCTTCTGACCGTCCTGTTCTTACCAAGCTCTTCCTGAACACCTGCTCTAATGCAGCCCGCAGTCTCACTCTGACAGCACCACAACAACCCAGCTCCCTACAGGAACTCTGCAAGGAACTTTATCATAAGTACTCAACATTTTTTGAATTAATGAGTGAATGGTTAAGATTTTTCTTTAAAAGCTTTAAAACTAAGTATTATAAATTCTCACATAGGAGAGTTAGAAATGGAGAAAAGAGGGCAAACCCTCTCTCCTACATCTCCAAAGAGTGATCTTTCAAGAATCAATAGAGAAGGCTATGAATTAAGACATAAGCAAGTAAATTCAGTGAAATGGAAGTTGGGGCAGGGGGTGGGGTGGGGGATTCCTAGAAGAAAAACAAAACCCAATGGCCCAGAAAATAAGAAAACAAGACCCTCTCAAGGCCCGTACAACTCATGAGTGTGTGGGTCAGTTACTAGGATAATAAGAAAAATAGTCGAATTAATTTGTTTTTAAAATCAAAATATATAGCATAGGATTATTAAATACACAAATATAAATATAAATTAATGTGCTATAGTCTTCAAATTCTATCAATAAAGAAAAACTAAGAGCAGGAAGACGTAACAAGGAAGCAGATGCTAAGACAAAGAAGCCTTTTCATCTTAAAACCTTTTAGAAATAAAGATCAGTTTTACTAAGGACAGTTCAGTTTCACAACAGACACACTGCAGTTACTCCCTCTGGTATACATCCCCTATGCTAGATAAAATTAGTCTGCACCCTAGGTATGATGGTACACACCTATAATCCCAGCACTCAGAAGGCCAAGGCAAGAGGATTAGGAGTACGAGGTCAGACTGGGCAGAAAACCCTGTCTCAACAGCTAAACCCAATCCCAAAACAACAAAACCTCAACAACATGAAAACATTGCTAAGGAAACAGCTCTGCTCATAAAGTGCTTGCTGCACAAATATGAGGACTGGAGTTCTAGCCCCAGAACCAGCTATGGTGATACACACTTGTAATCCCAGCCAAGGAGATGGAGTCTAGTTGACCTTCGGACTCACTGGTAGCAGCCTCGTCTACTCTGAGAGCCCTAGGTCAGGAAGGTAGGCAGCACCCAAGGAACACCATCCAAAGCTGTCTTCTAGATTCTACATGCATGGCACCTAACTGAACACACACAAACACACAAAGACAGCAGCTCAACAATAACCTTCAAGTGCCAGGTCCCTAAAATGCCACACTCAAATACAGTCTCTGTAGCAGCACCTAACACAGAACTACATTAAGCATTAATGCTTTCGTGTATGTATCTAGATAGTTCTCAGTATCTCTCCTGCACAGTCTACTGGCTTAATATAGCAATCAAGATGACTAACACAGGAGGAAGACCAGGACCAAGTGAGATTAGTGCCAAAAGAAGCAACAGTACTATGTGCTTTCTGGAACAGGGAGAATACTATACATTTCTCTTCCTGCTCCTTCGTTCTGAGTACTTTGACTTAGTATACCTTATCCTAGCCTACAAAAAGGAGAATAGAGTTAAGATTAGGAAATACTCATCTTTAAGTTTAACACAGTATAGTGCATAGTAAATTGTTTATTTAAATAAGAAAATTCAATTGGTAGCTTGGTAATGTGTTGGTAGGTATTAATCTTGATTTCACAAATAAAGTAACTCTGTACTGATATATCTGGGATAAAAAGGAATTACAGGCAAATGCTAAGATTAATGCTTTTGAGACAAAGAAAATATGAAAAGGTAACAAACCAATGCACTGAGCTTGGCTATGTCTGAGCTCGACAGAATCTACGCCGTCTCCCATGAATAGATATAGTCAGGTCCTTACCAATAGGGGAGTCTGTAGTTAGCCCCATGCTCTGAAGCAAGGCCTCGGCTTCTCGTCTCTTCTTTTCAAGGTCAGACTCTTCCTGCACAGAGACTGAAGCTTCCTTCTTCTGATCAGTCTGAAATTTTAAGTCAAAACTCAAGTTAAAGTTTACTATGAAAGACTTCTACATATATATGTTTTATTTGAAGGCTTTATTTTACTTCGCATATGCGGACAGTGTTTTGCTTGCTTGCAGGTATGCATGTGCAGCACAGGCTGGTACCCATGGAGGCTAAAAGAGGAAGCCGGATCCCTAGACTGGAGCTACCATACTGTGAACTGCCACGTCATGTGGTGCTGGGAATCAAAACTGGTCCTCTGGAAGAGCCACTGTGCAATGACTTTTAGGATGAAATTAGTTTTTAATATTAAAGTTCTTTTTATAAATCATTATTACTTCATCAATGTTTATAATCTAGAGGTCTCCACAAATAAAGAGATTTAAGACATAAGAATTAAGCAAATAGATTTGTTTAAAAAAAGAATCATTTTTAAAGTTCTACATAAAATTTCCAATGGATTTATGTAAAGACTATTTATAAAACATTCTTCCAGAGAGGCTGAAGAGAGGACTTGGTGGTTGAGAGTCCACACTGCTCTTACACAGGACCCAAGTTCAGTTCCCAGCCCCCATGTCTAGTAACCAACAACCACCCAAACTCTAGCTGTGGGAAAGACAACAGGCTCTGGACTCTTCCTTGGGCATCTCTACCCATGTACAAGCATGTACACACACAGGTAATTGTTTAAAGCTCTTCTGGAGAAAATTAATTTTTAAAAGTTATAGATATCATTATTGTGTCTGGTTTTTTGTTTGTTTTTTCATCTTACCCATGCTGGCCTCAAATCTGGACTTACGAGGTCTTCCTACCTTAACTCCCAAGTAGATAGGGTTGCACACAAATGCCCCTAACCCCATTCTTAGGTCTTACAGTAACAAAAACACATGGCTGGAACTGGTTAAAACCAAAAAAAAAAATTTTAATAACATAACATTTTGTTAGGAAAATTTTACCAACTTTTTTTTTTTTTTTTTTTTTTTGGAGCTGGGGACCGAACCCAGGGCCTTGTGCTCACTAGGCAAGCGCTCTACCACTGAGCTAAATCCCCAACCCCTTTACCAACTTTTATTTTGGCCATTTATATATATTTTAGCAAAATCTTCTAGCTACAATGGACAAATCTAACATTCTTAGAACATAAAAATATCAAGAAAATCTTAAGCTTTCAATGAAAACCTTGTCAAGTAGACAACTGTTATTTATATACTGATTGACTTTTCTTGGTCACAACATTTTATATCATATTAGCTTATTTTCATCAAATTATAGCAAAAAGAGGTCCCATTGCCAAGCTGAGCCTTCACTGCTTACCATCTCACACTGTTATGAGACTTTAAGTCAGACATTAATCATGTCAGAATTACCCCTTAGAGGCCACTTACAGCCACCCACAGAAGACAAAGTCAAGGTTGCTCTCAATATTGACTCAACAGTTTAAGGCTCTAAGTACTATTTGGACTGACTCTGCCAGTCTGAACCATGCTTTCCCCAGTTAGCTGTGACTCAAATATCCAAGGCAAAGCTTCAACCCATTTCTGTGTATCACAGAAAGGTTTGGAAAGGTAGGAAACAGCCCAATTACAGTACCTCAGTATCTTCCCAAGTATCTCAGCAATGCTTTCCCTCTAGGTCCTAAGAGGGGTCTTACAGTCTTCTTGTAGTCCTGGCTATTACTTACACATTTATAAACACAAACTTGGTAGGACAGGCAGGCACACTTAGGGCAAACTATGTTATACTGACCATTTGAAATGTATCTGTGTACACAAATCTGCCCAAAGAGATGCACTTAGGAACAATGTGTAAATATCAAGGAAGAGCAAGTAAAGTATGGCCAGCTCAAAGCCAACATATATTTGCAATATCATGGTATGTGATAAACAAAATCAGAAGATAAAAGTACCTTTTTAATACTTTTTTTTTTTGGTTCTTTTTTTTTGGAGCTGGGGACCGAACCCAGGGCCTTGCGCTTCCTAGGCAAGCACTCTACCACTGAGCTAAATCCCCAACCCCCCTTTTTGATACTTTTAATCTACTGCTCAGTAACCATATTTCAAGGACTAACTCATGACAAATATTAAATATATGCAAATTTCTACTCAAATAAGTTGTTACATATATTTTTCAGTTTGCCAGGAATATCAAATTATCTGGATAATGAGTTTATTATGATAAACTAATTTATTATATGTATACATATATATATATATGTGTTACCTTAATGCAGATGAGTACTATAATGTACTACAATGAACTAAAATGCAGATGACCCTTACTTTGCCTAAAAAATATATCTCTAGAAGACTACATGAGTAAATTTAATTTTTATAACTCAAATCTTAGAAATGCATCAAATTATAAATTTCAGCTCATTGAGAACATCATCCTGCACCAGTTTTGTCATCGTTGTATACCCCACTTCAAAGCAAGATTCACTGATCAGGCTGCACTGGCAGTGACAGCTTGGGATCTGCAGGGTCCTGATACTAGTGCAGAATGCCCTTACTCATACTGAAGGCTTTTGTTGGTTTTAGTGAATCAAACATACTTCTTTTTTTTTCCTTTCCTCTTCTTTCCTCTTCTTTTCTTCTCTGATTTGGGCCAACCGTTGCTTCTTACGTTCCAACTCAGCTTTTAATTCACTTTTGTCCGACATGGTTGTGACCTTAAAAGCACACCAACATTTACAATAATCATTACACTGATTTAAAAAACAAACATTTGGCTTTTAAAAACAATTCAGTACTTCAAGAAGTATGCCAAGAAGATAAAAGACGTTCAATGGTACCCATGGAGAAAATATAAGTTCTACTTTTAAAGTAATAAAAATATATATACATAGGGTTAAAAAGGTAAGATAAAATTATAAACAAATGTATATACAAGTATTTCCTAGACTTGAGCATAATCTAGCACATAAGTGCTTTCATGTTCCTAAGCCCACATTTAACAATGTGTCACTCTGTAGCCAGGCTGGTCTTGAAACCATAATGTAGCCCAGGATGTCCTCATAGCAATTCTCCTACCTCAGACTCTGGTGTGCTAAAGTCATCCAGCACACCCAGATTCGATGTTTTCTGATGACTCTGTATTTGAGTACTAGGTAATAAAGGTCATAACTAGTGTTATGTTATGTTAAAAACAAACCACACTGTTGGCTTAAGTTCTGGCAGAGTTTGAGGGCTCACACCTGTAATCCCAGCTCTCTGGAAGTGAGGCACAAAGATTCTGAGTTCCAGGTAGACTGGGCCGTACATAGCAAGACAGGCTTTTAAAGAACTCTTATGTCTTCAGCTATGAAACCAAGACTATTACCAGAGATGTCTGTGTTTTGTTCCCAGAAACTTGATAAAACACTGAATGGCTAAACAGGAAATTCCTAAAAATTCTTTTAAGTTCTATAGATGTTCCACCACTATCAATCAAACAATATCTTTCCACCTGAACACGTTCTTGTGGCCTTTTTATATGATTATCTATACGGCCTGAAACGTTCCCTAGTAGAAAGTCATCTCACTGAATTGGGGGCTGTGTTTTTGTCACATTCACATCACAGCAACCTTAACACTGAGCTGACAATGGCTAAGTGATTCACCTGCAAAGGAGATGGACTTACAAACATGATCCCATCGTCATACTGCCTGTTATGAAGGAGTGAGGAAGTAGGAGCTTTCTGAACTGGAAAGGTAACCTAGGAGCTCAGTGTAAGGTAGGAGCCAGGACCTTGTTACCTTCTCTACATTACTGGTTTAATCTCTGTCAGTGTCTCCCTCTACACAACTGCAGGATTAAATGCTTTCGATCAAGGAAAACTCGGTGAATAACCTCTTGAGGAGTTTAGGAATCTCTTAGGATCTCAATAAATTTGGATAAAGGGCAAGTTGGTAAGGAGCCAAAATTCATCCATGAAAACGAAAAAATTCTTCTATGCAAATGAAAAAGAGGCATTTTGGTTAGAGTACTTCAGAAAGACAGGGCAGTGCTGCAAAAACTGGCGAGCAGGTAACGGTAAATTCATTTCATATACACTCTTACACATACTTCCAACCAAGTTATTTAAACAAATTCGCAAAGCAAAGCTCGTGTTTCTTCGCCCACCCTTTTCAGGTCTCCAAATAATATGTAAAGGCTGTTGAAAAGAGCTTCCATACATATTACTCTGATAATATTATTTATACTATTATGTATTATAAATAATACTTATAATTTTCTGTTTTGAGCCAATTGTCAACGTGTATACCAATACTGCCTGCTATCTAGTTTAAAGAAATACTTTTTCTGTCAACCATAACTATTCTGTCCCTCTGAAGCATAGGCGATCAGTTAGCACCCTCACTCTCAGACAGGCCAGGGCTCCGTGACTGACAGGTTCATTTTCTTAAAACTCCGGAGAAAGGAAACTGTCTAGAATGTTTACAACCTCAGTGTTCAGCGACCTTCAACACTAGGTGCCTGGTCATGCTACTGACCCAGGTAGCAGTCACTTTTATTAATAAAAAATAAGCAAAGCTTAAGGAATTACTTTCTCCCAGGGCTTAAGGCCAAGAGGGTGCGGTCCGGGCTGGAGTGTGTCCAGGGACCGCCAGACCAGTGCGGGACAAACTCCTAGGGTCTGGGCCGCCTGCGGAGGGTCCCGATGGGTTGCCAAGGGCCGCGGTGGCCTCCCCAGGCCGCCTTAAGTCACCCGGACCGGCGCTGTCAGTACATCGGGCGGGCGGGCCCGCGAGCTGCGAAGCAGCCATCAGAGGCAAAAGGGCCTTGAAGGAAGCGCAGCCAACCCACCTGTCAGGTGGTGATGTGGAGATAGTTTCCTCTGACCGGTAACTTTCCGGGAACGTCCCTCTCCAACTGTCGCCACCACAGATCCCTGGCGTCCCAAACACACAAAGAGGGATGGGCGGCGGCCGCTACGGCGAGAGCCAAGGGACAAATGACTGCGCCGAGACGCGGTCTCCCACAAAAACAGAATCTTTACCGCCCGGCACGGAAGGGCGCCCTCTCTGTGACTTACCTTTTGCAAAACAGAATTTGACCGGTGAAATAGAGACACACCGGCCGCGGGATCCGAAGCGTTTCCGCTTTGGCAAAAGCTGGACAACTACACCTCACATCCTGGGGCGGAGCACGCAATACCCCAGAGAACTACAAGTCCCAGCAGCGAGGCGCCCTTGCGTGAGCGAGCGGAGTTCTGTGGGAGTTGTGGTCTCCAATAGAAGCAAGGAATACTGGGATATGTAGTCAGTTCTTGGTACTGTTGCCAGCACCAAGGCCATCTATCTGCCCTTAAAATGCTAATGAGAACATTCCAGCGCTTATATTGAAGGTGTTTTCTTCCGCTGAATAGTGGTTACAATGTTGTTTGTGTTGCTTAAGGTCTGTGGCCCAACATTAACAAAATCTTAAGAAACCCTGTTTTCCTTAATGAACCTGAGAAAAGGACTTTTAAAGAAGTTTATTTATTGGCTTGTACCTAGATAGATATGCGGGGACATGAATTATTGAGGATTCTTATAGCATGTGACACAAGATCTAAATAAAAATATATTGGGGCTAGAAAGATGACTCAGCTGTTGAGAGCACTGACTGCTCTTTCAGAGGTCCTGAGTTCAATTCCCAGCAACCACAGGGTGGCTCACAGCCATCTGTAATGGGATCAGATGCCCTCTCGTGGTGTGTCTAAAGACAGCTACAGAGTACTCATATAAATAAAATACATAAATTTTTAAATTAAAAAAAATTAATTATCGGGGTCGGGGATTTAGCTCAGTGGTAGAGCGCTTGCCTAGCAAGCGCAAGGCCCTGGGTTCGGTCCCCAGCTCCGAAAAAAAAATAAAAATAAAAAATAAAAATAAATAAATTAATTATCATAAAAATAATTTCTAGTATTTTATAACGGAATAGTTTTCTCCTAAAAATGTGTTTGTGTTTGGTAAGAAAGCATCTTATACTATTGGATCTGATTAGATTTTTAAAGAAAATTATTGGAATAAGAATTTACCAGAAGTACATTGGCTGATACATGTGACTTGAATTTATTTAAATAATTTGAAGCATTATTTTCCAAGTATTAAAGCTAATATCAAAGCATTATTTTTCTTCTAGAAAACTAACAGGAAGCACATTGTTTAAGTTTAATGGTGATCTCAGATTTGAAGCTTTAAAATTTCATAGGGCGTTTAGTTATGCTAACTTTGTTTTCCTCTTTCCAAATAGTTTTCATTTAGTCACTTGAAAATTCTTATGAATGGTCACTCATCATGTACCAGGAATGGAGCTGCGTACTGTAAGTAAGAGCTGAAACACACTTTCCTCTTCTCCACAGAGAAACACTGGGTTCTCAGTTCAATTAACGGTTAGGACAAAATTGTGGAACTGAGCCATGGAAATAGGTAGTAAGGAAAAAAGACTTTCATGAGGAGATGATTCCAGGTACAAGTCTTTGATTTTGGAAAGTTGATTAGAAATTAACCATGAAAAGAAGATGCAGAAAAGTACCATGGTAAAGAAGAAGAAGAAGAAGAAGAAGAAGAAGAAGGAGGAGGAGGAGGAGGGGAGGAGGAGGAGGAGGAGGAGGAGGAGGAGGAGGGGAGGGAAGAAAAATAGGGTCAAAATACAAAGATGAGAGACTAGAGCATAGTAGAGAATCTAGAAGTAAGTCAGAATGGCTGTAGGCTAAAATAAAAACTGAGGATTGAAGCCATAGGAAGGGCAGAGTCCCTCTCTCTCTCTCTCTCTCTCTCTCTCTCTCTCTCTCTCTCTCTCTCTCACACACACACACACACACACACACACACACAGCCAGCCTAGATTGAGAACTGAGGTAAGAATAGCAGGATAATATGTTTTGGGTAGTTCTTTAGGTGTTTAGATGTGGTCTGGAGAAAGAATGATTTGTGCTAGATTTTATGCCAGACTTTGTGCTTTTGGAGTTGCTCTTGGCTTCTCTAAGGACTGCTTTATGGTTAAATTTGACCTAAGAGGAAATGGGGTGTCACACACTTTTAGTCCCAGCAGTCCCAGATCTGCTTGGGAAGCAGATCTCTGAGTTCCAGGGCAGCCTGATCTACATAGTGAGTTCCTGGAGAGCCAAGGCTAGGTAGAGAGACCCTGTCTCAAAACAAAACAAAACAAAACAAAACAAAACAACGACAAAAAAAAAAAACCTAACCAAAACAAACAAAAAGGAGACAGGCCAGACAAGGATACAGCAGCTGGAAATGAAGACGTTGGACGGGGTGGAGGTGGGGTGGGTGCACAGGGTGTTGCTGGTCATCTAGGAAATCACTGAGTTGGTTTTCCCAAACAGACAACGAATTCAACATCTGAGGGAAAACAGAAGACTGAACCCTGGAGAAAGAGAAGGTAAGAGCTTTTCTTCTTTGGATGGGAAGTCCCCCAAGGTTCTGAGTCTACTAATTAGACCGTGGCTAGGGTGTTTCATTGAGCCCCTGGGTCCTCCCCTTTCCTCTGCTGGCCCTGTTTAGGCACTCCCAACCTGCCTTCTCAATGTTTCCCCTCAAAGAGAGCCTACGTGTGTGTGTGTGTGTGTGTGTGTGTGTGTGTGTGTGTGTGTGTGTGTCCTTCTACCACAGTGCGCATGTGGAGATCAGAGGACGACTTGCAGGAGTTTGTTCTCTTCTTTCACCAAGAAGGTCCTGAGGATTAAACTCAAGGTCATCGGTTGGCAGCAGTGCCTTTATCCACAGAGCCCTCTCCTCAGCCCCATCTCACCCCTTGTTTGCTCACTACACCCCCAGATCTCTGTACTTCATCTGTAATTTCATCACTACAGCTCTCAGAGAGGTGGGAGAAGAGGAGGGAGAGTTTGGAAGCAGAGAATACAGTTGGAAAGGAACCGGAAACGACAAAACATAAACTAAGGCATTAGTAGTAGAAACCAGAAGCTGCCAAAGCTTGACCATGACATCGCGGGCTCATTTTCTGATGTGAGGAAGAATATTCTGGTGTCAGGGACAGCTTCAGAGAAGAGGGACAGTTGCT
>NC_046158.1:48395853-48498353 GCF_011064425.1 Rattus rattus | reverse complement strand
AATAAATATATCTAAAAAAAAAAAAAAAAGTGATGCCCAGTTAACAAAACAGTGGGCTAAGATCAGTGAGTGTCCTACTTAGACACTGTCCCTGACTAGGCATGGCGGCATACTGGACAAGCCAGGTGAGGCTGGGAGGAATTGTTTTCATCAAATGGATGAACAGCTCCCCCAAGTCCCCCGAACTTGTGGTAACACCTCCCAGGCAGACTTGAGGATCATACCCTGGAGATTCTGGACTCAGGGCTGAGAATGTATTTGTCAAATTTCCACAGAACTCCCGAATATGGAGGAAATTAGAAACTCTGCAAGCAGCCTGTCTGGGTTTTATCAGTGCTTCAGATGCTGTTAAGACTGAAGCCACCCAGGCAAGAAGAAGGAGATCAGCACGGATGGTAGGGGCTGAGAGAGGTCTTAGAGATGAACATGATCAAAGCACATCATACACGTATATAAAATGTAACAAAACTCATTATCATACACAGTGAGTATAAAACTTTAAAACAAAAGCAAAGGCTGCAGTCAGTGGACTGGGCTATAGCTGAGCCAGAGAACATTTTCCAAGCATGTACAAGGCCCTCGGTTCAATTCATAGCATCATAGAAAACTGGAAAAAGAAAAAGAAAAAAAGGGGTTGGGGATTTAGCTCAGTGGTAGAGCGCTTGCCTAGGAAGTACAAGGCCCTGGGTTGATCCCTAGCTCGAAAAAAAAAAAAAAGCCACTGCTATTAACCCATTCAAAACGTCTGTGTTTATCCAGGGTGCTGCTCACCCAACTTTACGAGTAGGTTAAAGGTTGTGAATTGAGTGCATTAAAGTAGAGACAAACTGATAACTTTACGTTCTTACTCACTTTACACACTGGGGTGTTTAAAGATAATCACATTACACTAAAGCTTCTGCTGTGCCCAAACACAGAGAACACTACTTCCTTCAGATCACTAGTAGACATAGTGATGCACCTCTGTAATCCCAGCACTGGGGAGCCTGAGCAAGGATCAAGAGTTCAAGGCCTGCCTGGGCCGCACAGTGAGATGTCGTCTCAAACAGGCAAGAACACATTTACTAAGGCACGTATAGATAACTTGAGTGCTGTCACGTGGAGTTTAGGGTCATGGGAGTATTAAGCATGGTGCCACTGTGAGTGGTAAGTGTTTGGAGAAGGAAGGAGCCGAGGCTGGATTGCAAGATAGCACCCATAGGGTACACAGGTTTTACTAAACATTCAAGATCAAAGTGCCTGGTACAGGGCAGAACTGAGTATAACATGGGCAAAGCAAGGAGAATTGAGCCAGGGCCCATAGCACAAGTGCCGAAAAGTTTTATCTGGTTGGCAACAGGGAACCATTGATGTGCTCTACAGTGGTTAATTTTACAGTGCTCTAATTTATATTTCTTAAATATTTTGGTAGCTGAATGAAAGGTGGATCGGTGGGCACTGAGAGCAGGGGTAGGGAAGCCACTTAGCAACTTAAGTGAGAAATGACTAGATGAGGGAAGACAATGGGAGAGTGAGGATATATCAGGAATATTTTTTTCAGAGGAGGTGAAGTAAGACGGATAACTATTTCAGAGCCTAGGACACACGTGAGCGTTCTAAGCAGTATGATAATTCGATTCAACACTTACTTAATGGGTTTGGGAACCAAGCGATTTTCTATGAATACGATTTGAATATAGAAACAACTGAATATAGGCATTTGCATACTAGAGATGGCACAGTCAAATTAGGTGAAACCCAGTGGGAAGCTAGAGGGCACATGAGGCCTAAAGAAAGGTGGGGGGAGGCAAAAGTGCAAGTCAACAGACAAAGGGAAATGTCAGGTTACTCAAGAGATTGGGCTTTGATAGTAACATATAGACTTGTTTCTGCTACAACCAGGCAAACAGGCTACATTTTTGGTCAACTTGACACAAGCTGGGGTCATCAGCAAAGAGGGAACCTCAACTGAGACAATGCCTCCATCAGATTGGTTTGTAGGCAAATCCGAGGGACATTTTCTTGATTAATGATTGACGTGGGAGGGCCCAGTCCATTGTGGTTGGTGCCATCCCTGGAAGTGTGGTCCTGGGTTGTATGAGAAAGCAGGCTGAGCAAGTCATGAAAGCAAGCTAGTAGGAAGCATCCCTTTGTTTCAGTTCCTGCCTCCAGGTTCCTGTCTTGAGTTCCTGTCCTGGTTCCCTTCCTGGTGGACTGTGATCAGAATGTGTAAACCAAATGAACCCTTTCCAAGTTGCTCTTGGTTATGCTGTTTTTTATTACAGCAACAGAAACCTAACTGGGACACCAGTCAAGATAAGTTCTAGCTTTTCAACTGACTGTAACACTGGCTTCAGCAATTTATAGCATTTCAGGGTAGCTGTGTATCTCAAAACTCTCCGTAAAGACTGCTGTAAAGCCTGAAATGTGTGTGTGTGTGTGTGTGTGTGTGTGTGTGTGTGTGTATGTGTGTGAGTGTGTGTGTGTGTGTGCGCTGCTTACTTGATTGGTTTTAAATTTTTCTTTGTAATTCAAGGGAAATGTTTTTCATAAATGAGACCAATGAATATTTTACCACCTTTTATAAGAAACTGTATGTGGAAAGATGAGTTAATTGATACCATATTTCTCACTAATCTTAATATTTGGAATCTCATATTGGATATCCTGGGCAATGGTCCCATGTTGTCCTTTATTTAGGACTAAGCAGAGTGAGGCAGAGGGAGGACTCCAGAGTTTTTCAAAGACATTGTATTTGATATTGTAGATACACAACAACACTGTGTTCTCTCCTTGACTTTAATTTAATCTGCACATACACATGTGCTGCTCTCTCTCTCTCTCTCTCTCTCTCTCTCTCTCTCTCTCTCTCTCTCTCTCTCTCTCTCTCTCTCTCTCTCTCTTCTCTCTCTGCACGAAGGCGCTGTCTCTTTTCTCTGTGTGTGTGTCTGTCGGTCTGTCAGTCTGTCTGTGTCTGTGAGTAAGGTGTATCAGTAGGTTTCCTCAGAGGAGCATGGAGAAGGTGAATTATCCACACACACAGAGTATATCAGAGAAAAGAATTTAAAAGATATGGAGGTGTAAGAGGTGGTTTTGATGCTTTGATCGGTAATCTGCATGTGAACACTGAAGGTCCTGTTTCCGAATTGGTTCTTGATTGATCAATAAAGGTGCCAGCAGTCAATGGCTGGGCAGAAGAGGCAGGACTTCTAGGTTCCCGTGGGCAGAATAGAAGACACAGGAGGAGGAAAGGGTTTGCCATGCTTTGGAGGGAAAGTCACCAGCCATGTGAGGTTTTGGGTAGAAAAGCCATTGGCTGCTTACCCGACTGGGCCTGGGGTAGCAGGCAGGAGATTAGAAACGCAGCTAAGCTGAGGGCAGATTTGGTGTTGAGCAAGGAAAAAAGGGAAGCAGCTGGAGGCTTAGAAGAATCAAGCCACTGAGCCATAAGGCAGGATAAAAATGAGCTTGTGTGTGTGTGTGTGTGTGTGTGTGTGTGTGTGTGTGTGTGTGTGTGTGTGTGTGTGTGTGTTTTCATCTGTGGATCCAAGGGAACCAAGGCAGTGGCTGGTAGCATTGTCTGCCTGGAGCTTAAAGCAGGGTAGTAGAAACTACACGCTATAGGGAGGGGTTGGAGAGATGCTTCAAAGGTTACTAGCACTTGCTGCTCTTGCAGAGAATCTGAGTTCAGCTCCAAGCACCCATATTCTGACTTACAACTGTCGATATAACTCTACTTCAGGGGATTTCCTATCATACTCTTCTGTCCTCCTAGGTACCAGACATGCACTTGGAATGTGTATATACATTCAGGCAAACACTCATACACATAAAATAACAAATAAATAAGTCTTAAAAGATGAGGAGGATGCTAGGCATGGTAGTGCAAGCCTTTAGTTCCAGCACTCTGGAGGCAGAGGCAGGTGGCTCTTGAGATCAAGGCCAGCCTGGTCTATAGAAGATAGAAGGAGTTGCAGAACAGCCAGGGCTACGGAGAAACCGTAAAAAAAAAAAAAAAAGAAAGAAAAAAAAAAGATGGGGATGTAAGCTTAGATTTTTTAAAAACTTATTTTTAATAAGGGTTTTTAAAATTTTAACATCCCTTTTAGGTCACCCCCCCCCAGAGGTAGTGAAAAGGAAAGGTTAATAGGGCAAAGGAGTATGTGGACCTGTTTAGAAATATTTATTTAGAGTAAATCTAATCCGTGTTGTCAGGATATCAGCAGTTTACACCAATCAGCAGCAGCATCTTGATCCACTTGTAAACACCATTTACGAATCAGTAACAACAGGTCGATCCAGAAGAAACAGCGAGGCTCTGCCAATCTGCCCAAGTCCTTGGAGCAGCAAGAAGCCCCTGGAACACCACCAGAAGTTTTTTGATGCATTTCTCTCTAGGGAATCATGAAAAATGATGACCAACAAAGAAAGGCAAGGCCTACCAAATACCACCTAGCATCAGCCACTGTCTGCTGGGCTATATTTATATCTTTCCCACACATCACATGTTCTCTTGAGCATCCACTCTAGCAAAATATCACATGCCCTTTTTCTAGGCTGCCTCTAGAAAAACACCATGTGTCTGTTCTTGGCAAAACATCCATCCTCTCATGCGTCTGCTTCAGCAAAAACATCCTCTCAAAAGACAGTTTCTAGAAAAACATCACATGACACACCTGGGTCTCCAAAGAAACCAGAAGTTTCCACTTCCTGGGGAAGAGGTGGCCTGTGCCCAGTTTATTTCCTCCCAATCTCACCAGCAGATAACTTTCTCCTGCTGCAGGGAGGAAGTGGGGCAGGGGCTTGGAGAGAGGTCAGGTGTGCTACTCAGGAAGAGATCCCACCACAGAGCGAGGAGGAGGGGGGTTTTTCTTCAGCAAAAGACCATATCGTTGCTTCCTAAATGCTCCTGGGGAATACAGGAGGGAAGGACAAACAATCCCTTTGTTGGAGAAATGAACTTCTGCATCGATGGCCTAAAGACAGGTGTACAACAGACAGGTGTACAACAGACAGGTGCACAACAGACAGGTGTACAACAGACAGGTGTACAACAGACAGGTGTACAACAGACAGGTGTACAACAGACAGGTGTACAACAGACAGGTGCGCGTACAGTGCTGGGATACAAGCATGGTGGGCTGCGAGAGTCAGGTGTTCACAGACATGGTAATTGGAGGTGGGTGTGGATAATGCTTTGGGTTGAAGGTGCATAAAGAAAAGGAGTGTTCTCTCTGGGCTCGGGAGGACACTGAGGAACTGATGGTGGTGAATGCATAGCTATCCAGAGGAACGGGTAGAAGAGGATCCCGGGGGAAGTGGCATTTGCTTAGCTACAGGTACCAGAGGAAGGAAGCCACTACCTGCTTAAACAAGATGGCTCAAAACGGCTATGCTAGAGAGTTTATATCTAACTTGGTAAAAGTTATCCCATCAAACCCAAGAAGGGCCTCTCTTGGAATGCGCTAACGCAGGTAAAGATATTCAAGTAGAGAGTTTCTCAGCTCGGTCCAAATCAGTAGATTTTCCTATGCACCTTTATAAGATGTGCTGGGGGGTGGGGGTGGGGGTGGGGAGAGAGTACCTCGTATAAGAAGACAAGGGGTTTTGCCCAAAGTTAGAGAAAAACAATTGGCTTTCATTTTCTAGTTTCTCCTCAGACTCTGACATGTGTGGCTGTAGTGGGAGGCAGGGACTCACTCCAGTGTGGTCAACAAAGCATCCAGCATCTAAATGAGAAAAACTCACTAAGAGTCATGGTTTCAGGTCATAAATTGTGGCCATGTGTTGGGTTCAGTTTAAAAAGGGGGTGGGGGTGGGAATTATACATATATATGTCTAAAGAGAGTAAATATTCCAACCTAATGACCCCGGAGTTAGGACCTAAGAAAACCCATGCCACGTCCGCCCCCCAACACACACACACACACACACACACACACACACACACACACACACACACACACACACCATGTTCTTTAATTATTATCCATTTTAAAGCAGTTGTTTCTGTTGCAGTGACGTCGATAGTGACATCCAGTTGCTGGTGCAGTGACTCTTTGGCCTAAGAGAGCTTCAAGTTCAAAGGCAACAAGGCTCTCTTCAAAGTGGGGCTATGGGTGCAATTTTGGCAAAAGCTCTGAGTAGCCCCACTGTTTCTTCCAGGGGATTCTGAACTACCCCATGCACTTCAATCCATTTCTCTTTATTCTTAAAACAGCCTCAGTCTCTCAATGATTTGAGCTAGGAATCTAATGGAGCCGGGGGTTTAGAAGTTACTTTACAATATTGAGGACATTGGGAGATGCACAAGAATATAACGTGACACAGGGGAGGGAGGGTGCAGGTTGGAAGGACAGCTTGGAGCTGAGAAATGAGTATAGGTCTGGTTTGTTTAGTGAAGAGATGGTTCGCAGAATAAATGGGTACAGCTAGTGAGCAGGCAGAGGCAGAATCAGCAGACCCCTGGTACGGGAGCGCAAGGTACATTTTTCATTTTTCTCAGCTAGAATGGATTTCTGCACTGGCACTAGTGGGAGGGGTCGAAAGGTCAGCAGGACTCCAGGCAGGTCCAGGTGTGTACAAAGCAGGTGTTTTACTGAGCCACACCCTAGCCTTTGATGGTCAATGTCCTTGTTCCTTGGCCTTGAGTCTTTTTCATCCTAAGAACTTGAAATCTACATGATTATCATTAACTGATTAAATGTGTAGCTTGGCTGCTAAGAAATTAATAGCTTTAAAATGTTCTAAGTCAAAAGTCCAGGAGTCCTTGCTTTCTGGCTGACTTAAGCAATTTAACTTGCAGAATCTTTGAGAATTCCTTTCTCTCTTTCCTACCCAGATCCTTTAGCAAACCTTTCTGACCATGTTTCTCTGACTCGTGCTTTTCTGTTTCTCTGGGAGACAGATAACCAGTGAGAGGACAGACAAAGTCTGTCTTAAGTTACATTGGGAGTTATTTAATGTCATACTTAAAAATATATACACATATTTAAACTCCCACATTCTTGAGCTGTTTGGTGGTATATACTTTTAATACCAGAACTTGGGACTGAGGTAAGAAGATTGTGAATTTGAGACCAGCTTGGAAGATTTAGTGAGTTCCAGGCCAACCTGTGCTATATAATGATATACTGTGGAAACAAAAACAAAATAAACAACTAACTAAAGAAAGAAAAGAAACAAATGCCCCCACTTTCTTATTGCTGGGGATACAGCCTAGCATGTACAAATCCTTAGAGACACCGAGGAAGATAACATTCCCATGTTCTCCTGATCACAGCTCTGCTGCACATGCAGTCCTGGAGACTACAGCCTTAAATGAAAGTACTATGGCAACCTCACAAGGAAGAAGCCTTCGTTGCTCTCTAAGTGTAACTGAATAATTGACTCCTGTGGAATACTGGAGGTCCTCACGGAAGGGAGAGCATGCCTGCAGGGATTTGGGGAGACCCCTGAAGTGCTTACTTTCAAGGAATGGCAACGGAAGTGTTTCATTAAGAACTGCCCGCAGGAATGCACGGGTGAGCATTGCTGTGCTCTCTTTGCCTCGGTCTTGAAGTGTAATTGTTTGGGGAGGATTTTAACCTACATGAATTGAAAAGACTTCGTCCTGGTATGGAGAGTTATTCTGGCCACTAAGGATGAACTAATATACACTCTTGCTTATGGCTGTGGGTCTTGGGCCAATTCCAGATGTTTGAGACCACATTCCCGTTGACAAGAGATACAACTGTTGGCAAGCCGATGACATTCGGAGGAGCGAGCCATCAGTCTGTCCTCGTTTAACTGTCGGTTTCAGCCGAAACGTATCATTGGTTAAGCTAAGACACAGCAGCAGCTCATTGGCTAAGCTAAGACACAGCAGCAGCTCATTGGCTCAGCTAAGACATAGCAGCAGCAAGACATAGAAACATACTTGTTCAAACTGGGACAACTCAATCAAGTGGAAACATCTTGAAGGTTATCATGCGCTGATTACCTCAGGTTCTCTGCAAACAAACTTCTACCATCTCATTGGATCGGCTACTTCAGTGGTGTGCGTGTGCGTGTGCATGTGCTGTGGTGTTTGGTTTTCTTTATTAAGGCAGGGTCTTGTCTCTACATTCCTTCTGCCATGGTAAGCAGCTTCACCTCTCCGCACACTTCTGTCATGATGTTCTGTCCATAGACCACGGATGTCGATCTCTGAAATTTTGGGCCCAAATGAAAGTTTTCTCCATTAAAATGTTTTCGGGGGCTCAATGAAATGCAAAGCACAAAGTTTCCCCAGCTCAAAAAAAAAAAAGAAAAAAAAAAAAATGTTTCATTCGTGTGTTTGCCGTGGCATTAGAAAAACTGACTCATGTAACAAACTTACTTGATGCAACTACAGTCACATGTGTGTCTCTCCTATGTCTTTGTAGCCCCCCTCTTTTTTTTGTAGCCAGTACTATATACTTTGTGACTTAAAACAATGCAGATAGTCCCTCAGATTTTTGTCATTCAAAATCTGAAATAAGTGTCATTGTTGATAAACCCAAGATCTTGGCAGGGCTGTGTATACCCTCCTGGAAGTCTATTACTAGGCTCTGTTTTCTTTTCTCTTCCTCCTCCTCCTCCTCCTCCTCCCTCCTCCTCCTCCTCCTCCTCCTCCCCTCCTCCTCCTCCTCCTCCTCTCCCCTCTTCGTCTTCTTTCTTATTCTCCTTTGCTGTGGCTCCTCCTCCTCCTCTTCTTCTGAACACGAAGTCTCCTGGACAGGCTGGCTTCAAACTTATTATATAGCTAACAGATTACCTTGAATACTTGATCCCCTGCCTCTGCATCCCAAATGTTCAGGTTACAGAATTTTGCCACATGCCTATTTTGTTTGTTTGCTTTTATATGGTGCTGGGGATGTGCCTCCTGTATGCTACCAATGGCACTATATCCATAACCCTGAATGCACTATAACCCTGAGAACCTATTTTTTCTTTGCTTTTTTTTTTTTTCTTTCTCTTTTTTTTCTTTTTTTTTTTTTTTTTTTTGGTTTTTTTTTTCAGAGCTGGGGACGAAGCTTCCTAGGCAAGCTCACCACTGAGCTAAATCCCCAACCATTTTCTTGCTTTTTTTAGGGCCTGCCCAATATTTTTGGTTTGTGACACTTTCCATCTTCAAAATCAGTCTGGAATGGTGGAATCTTTTACACAGGATCACAGCAATCTGATACCAACTTCTGTCTCAATTTCCACCTGAGAACCCTGTGGTTTTATTGAGCCTGTAGGCTATCTCACCACCACCACCATCATCATCTACATACTGTGAATTTCTTTTGTATCATATCTTTCTCCGTATTTCTCACGGCAGCAGGAGTATATGTAAGCACATAGTTTTAGTTGACTTTTAGGTTAATAGAGCTAAAGTTCTCAAAGGGCTGTCAGAGTGTTCTGGTGCTTGTTGACTTTCAGACATAGTTTTGCAGGAAAAGTCAGGACATGGGGTTGGGGATTTAGCTCAGTGGTAGAGCACTTGCCTAGCAAGCGCAAGGCCCTGGGTTTGGTCCCCAGCTCTGAAAAAAAGAAAAGAAAAGAAAAGAAAGTCACAACATGATGGTCATGGTGGTACACACTTAAAATTCCAGACTTCAGGAACAGCCAGGAGAGTTGTGAATTTAGAACCAGCAGGGCAATGTAGAGAGAGACTGTCTCAAAAAAACAAACAAAAAAAAAGAAAACAAACAAACAAACAAACAAACAAAAAAACCAAGTTTAAGTCAGTAAAGTCTGTTTCTGAAACAAACGCAACAAGCAATGTGTCTTATATCGTCTCTTCACATTTGTAATATTGAAAAGTAAAAGAAGTCTTAATGGCATTGCTTTGGGAAAATGAGACATAAGCCAAGAAAGAACACATACAGACAAGGCCAGAGGAGAGAGGAAGTCCTATCTGGAAGAAGGCCTGGACAACGCAGCCGGGTGGATTCGGAGAGAGCGATGAGAAAGCCACTGGAACAGTATCAATGGAGCTGAGGAGAACTCAGTGTGGCTGGTGTGTGCAGAGACTTGGTGATAACCAGGAAATTAAGCAAAATTCAGACTTCGGGGAGGAACAGCCAGGAGAGTTGAGCAATCTAACAAGAGAAATTTGAGAACCAGCAGGCAATGTAGGACAAAAAAAGCAATTTAGGGACGGAGGGTTTATTTTGGCTTACAGGTCCCAAGGGATGGAATCTGTTATGGGAAGGAAGCAGAGACCACATTGTGTCTGCACATGGGAAGCAGAGAGAGGACTGGAAATGGCTCCATAACCTTCCCAAACAGCACCATCCCCTGGGGACCAGGTATTCAAATACATGGGACTGTAGGGGACATTTTTCATTTAGCCCACCACAAGGGGGAAAAAAAAAGCCTGTCGCATAGTAGCAAGTCATAAAACAATATCAAATTGTAAAAACTCAAGAAATAGCAGCCAAAAATATTTCTTAGAAATGAAGAGATTGATATTAGAATAAATGCCAAAGTACAAATTTATTGGTGGAGACCCCAGGAGCCAGGCCTTTGTACCGTTATTTTACTGTGTATTACATTATTCAGGCAATAATTATGTTTAAGACAAGAAAGCACATTTATTTTGAAAATAAGAATGTAGACATGCTTACAAAGGTGAAATCGCTATAAATGTCCTTTGTGTATGTGCAAGGTGTACGTGCATATGTATGGGTGGGTGGCTGTGGGTGCATGCATGTATGTGCAAACATGTGAGGAAGCTTTGGGTGCATGAGCATGTGAGGAGACCACAGGGCAACCTCCGGTGTCATTCCTCAGGCACCAGTCATCCATTTTTTTGTTCATTTGTTCATTTTATTTTCTTTCTTTCTTTTTTTTTTTTTTTAAGTTTTATTTATTATCTAGTTTACTGTATCTTTTTTCAGACACACCCAAAGAGGGTATCAGATCTCATTAGAGTTGGTTGTGAGCCACCATGTGGTTGCTGGGAATTGAACTCAGGACCTCTGGAAGAGCAGCCAGTGCTCTTAACCACTGAGCCATCTCTCCAGCCCCCTTATTTATTTTCAAGACAAGGTCTTTAACTGGTCTGGAGCATACCAAGTGGGTTAGACGGGCTGATCAGTGAGCCCCTGGCTGTCTTGTGTCCCCGCAGCTCTGGGATGAGCAGCACATACCACCTGGCACTCATTTCTGACATGGGTGCTGGTGATGGAACTCGGGTCTTCACAATTACACAGCAGGCACTTTACCAACTGAACCATCCACCGAAGTCACAGTCCACAAACTAGTGCTCTGATCTGGGAGTTATTCATTATGGTTCTTGCAAGTGTTTAAGATGACTGGATCTGTTAGTAAAGATGCCAATCTACCGTGAGACAGGCCGGGTAGAAGTCCTTGGCTGGTGCTTAGACAACACAATCAGGAAACTTGTGTTAGGCCCACCACGAGGTTTCTGGAAGAATGTTAACAGAAGTGATGATTGCTTTGAAAGAGAAAACACCTTGCTAGCATTTCCCTCAGCCAGCCACGTCCAGATCCTTACATCAGTCCATTTCTTGGCTGTCATTCTTTCTATATGCTAACAAACCAACCGTGATCGTCTTCCTCTCTCGTCATATTTGGGAGTTGCTGGGGATGCCTGATGACAATTCGGTAACCCACAGGATGATATTTCCAGAGGACACTTGGGTAGAGGCTCTCTCCTACCTACTGGTCTGCTTGGTTAGGCCAGGACTTCACTGACAGAGAGAGAGCCCCTTTAGACAATGAGTGTGGTGGTGCAGACCTGCGAACCCAGCAATTCAAAGGTGGAACCAGGAAGACCAGGCACTTAGAGCCATCCTCAGCTGCTTTGTGAGTTTGAGGCTAGCCCTGGCTATGTGAGATCCGGTCTCAAAACGACAATAATAAACAACCAGAAATTAAGATTTGGGATTTGGCCTCTTTGGTTCTTTTAAGAGTCATAATTTGTTTATTTGAAAGCTTCAAGGTTGTTTGTCAAAAATTATAGATAGAAATGTTTCCTTCCACTTGCTTTCTGGGTTAAGGGACCCACCATACATTTTTCCATGAAGTTGTATGGCTAGCCGGTTCCAGCCGGACTCAGCATCTGAAGGCAGGAAGAGCTAATGCAAACAGCCCAAAGGTGTCCGTCAAGGACTGGGGAGAGGACAGGAAGCCAAAGGACGTTTCTCTCCATGGCTGAAACGTGGCGATGGTGCCCCTCAACTACGGACACCCATTCAGTGATGCTGCTGGAGTCTCCAATTGCCCAGCACTTTCCTACACACTGGGGACACAGCTGTGGATTCAGCGGCACAGTTGTGCCTGACTGATAGGCAACCGTGCAATTTAAGAAGAATGCAGTTGATTTTTCTTCTACCCTCTCAGTCCTGACTTGACGGCAGACGTTTTCACTTTCTCGTGAAACCTGCTTCGCACTCAGAAATTCTGACCGTTCAAGGAAACGAGCTTTCTCGGTGCGGCAGTTTGCCCTGTCCGTAGGCTCCCCAAGCAGCCCCCGTCCCCCCACCTCCGGATAAAGAGCTAAATTCCACGAAAAGGCACACCTTCCCTGCGGTCGAAATCAGGCCCCGGTGATATTAGGCTTGCACAAATTGAAATGGGGCTAAAAGCTCAGATGTGAATTCTCAGGTTTCTTGCTAAGCTGGAAGCTTTTACCGAGCTCGCTTTAAATTGAGAGGCAGAGTTTAGACCCTTTTGTTACTTAAGAGACTGAGCAAATTAGCAAGTCCGAAGAGGTAAATCTTTTTTGATTACTGAACTATTACAAATGCCCTCTGGCCAAAAGATAACCTCTTTCCGGAGGGAAGTGTTCAGCGGGACCTTCTGCTTACATTCATAAAGTCTGTTAAAGCAAGTCTCTTACATTTCCATTAAGTCGGTAAATTACTTCTAGGGGTAGAGAATAAAATGCTGGTGGGAAAATGGCGGGTCCATATTAATGATGGGAGGTGGGGCTGCAGAGGTGGAAGAATGGATGCTGCCTTCACGGTGGAAAGGTTTTCCAGCCTTTCTCACGTGTTGGGCTAAATGTAAATGATGTCACCTTCTCCCCCTTAAGTGAGAGGCAAAGTTATCTGGCTATGGAGGCTTCACAGAGCGCGGTGCGTGGCTGACATTAAAATGACTACGGGGTTATTTCTTTTCCATATCTATTCTCCTGGAAATTTTTTCGAGGTTTTATTGTAGATGGGGGGGAAAATGTATAATGCTTTGGGAAACAAAGCCCTAGCTGGTTCTGGCTCCTGGATTATTGCCGTTCTATCTCAGCTCTGATTGAAATCCGAGACTTTGTATCGAAGCCTTAATGAGATGCTGGCAAATATCTTTCTGCCCCACTGGAAATGTAATCTTTCTATTGAACATTTTGTCCTAGTGAATTTCATCTGCAAGAGCATTTTACATTTGAATCAGAGAGGTCACTGCTGGGGTGCAGAACACGGGGCTGGCTCCACTCCGTATTGGGTGAAATTGATCCCCAAAGGTGTGGAAAGTAGATCAATGGCTCATAGCAGCTAATTAGTTCATTGTTTAAATGAACTAATTCTAGAAGATTAAAGTCAGAATACCACTCTCCAATGTGCCGTTTCTAAATATCAGGCTTTCACACACACATACAAACCTCAACAATCGTGTATCCACAATGTCCCCCAAGAATGCCGGCTTAATATGCTGGCTCTTAATGCATACTTCTATTACAGTGACTTAGGGAAACTCACTCATGTCATAAAAGTTGTTCCTAAATAGGCCATATTTTTCTATACCTTTTCCTGGCTTTGTGTGAATGGAGTAGACCATGCTGTGAACCACTCTCTACCTTGTCCAGCCACCAGCATTTTCTGAGCCTTTGAACATAGTTAATCATTAAGTAAACTGCTAAATTGTACTCTCCTTTGCCCGGGTTGAGGTTGCAAAGAAGGAAGCTTCGAGCTAGCGATCTCGTCTGGATAAGAAAAAACAGCCAAATGTATTTGCTCTGGAAGTTAAATAATTGATTTCATGTCTGTAAGCAATAAAGCATATCATAGTAGAAAAAGGTATATACATATGTATGCATACTGATGTATGCTTGTTGCTAAGGGAAATGTATTCTCGCAAGTATAAAAACTGTTGCTTTTCATGCTGTGCTAATATCAGAAGACTGAGCATTTAACTGCCTCGAGGAACGGCATTTACATGTAGATTTGCAAATCAAAATGGCTTGGCACAGCCTCCTTTGAATTCACTTGAATACTGGACGCTTACTGCTCTATGCAATATGATCAATTTAATCAAAAGATGAATAGAACTAGTAGAGAGATTTACCTATATTAATAAACCAAAAGATTAGGCTACAAAACCAATTATTAGGACTCCAGGTGCGGAAGGAATTCAAGGAAGTGAGCGGCAAGGAGAAGATTGAGGATTTTTTACTTTAGTTAAAATAAAATCTATTACATTTCAGAGTAGTAAATTTTCTGCCAGCCTATAATGTGAGCTGGCTATGATGATCCTATGGAGAAAGAAGGGAAATTTTTTCTATAAGCAAAATATATAACTTATAAAATGTTTTAAAGAACATGTTGAAATTTTCAAAATTTACTAAAACAGCGTAACATAAATATTTTGAGCCCTCTATTCCACTGAGAAAGGAGTTTAGTGAAATGTACAGGCATCGAGTCTCAAATATCATGAAATTTTATTTATAGCAGCAAAAAATATTGAAGAAGTCTAAGAATCCCACACTGCTTTGGCTGTGTACATTATTACTGTATAGAATATATATGTTTTTGCTGCTGTTGTTAGCATAGAGTAGCCTCATTCTCCTGTGACGTCACAGACATCAATCCCCATAACCAAACAAACATATAGATTCTATAGAGTGGAATAGTAGGAAGCTATTAAAAATAATGTTGCAGATATATAACCGAAGAAATATATTTATTGAGATGTGGAAAAATATATATGTTTGAAATGTTATATTGTACTGACAGCACAGTTTATATGACTGTCTATGTATTAAAGGTATAAGAACAGGAGCTGGAAAGTGGCCAGTTAGTAGCGTGCAAGCATGGGGACTTGAGTTTGGTTCCCCATCACCCATGTAATGCCACACACCTGCAATCCCAGGGCCGGAGAGGAAGAACCAGGAGGTTCCTAGAGCTTGCTGGACAATCCGTCTAGCTCCGTTTGGAGCTTCAGAGACTATGAAAGACACATCCACAGTACAGTCCATCACCGAGGGAAGCCAAGGCAGGAATTGAATCAAAGAGCATAAGAAGAAGGCTCATTGGCTTGCCGTTGCTGGAATTTCCAGCCCCAATAAGCCTGTATAAAAATACACAATCCACCTATTCTAATTACAAGCTATGGGCTGGAGAGGTGGCTCAGCAGTTAAGAGCACTGACTACTCTCCCAGAGGTCCTGAGTTCAATTCCCAGCAACCACGTGGTAGCAACCGTATGTAATGGGATCCAGTGTCCTCTTCTGGTGTGTTTGAAGACAGCTATAGTGTACTCATATAAATAAAAATAAATATTTTTAAAAATTATATGCCTAGATTGGCCATGTCTGGAACTATACTAATTTATTCCCCAGTTATGAGACCCTTTGCTACTTGTGGTTTCTCCTGGCCACGTAGTTCTGCTCCATCATGAAGTCCGTCCTCTCTCTTCCCTTTTCCCTCTCCTCTCTCTTCCTGCCCTCCTCTCAAAGACCTGTCCCACCTTTCCCTTCCATTGCCCAATCACAGGCCTCTATTGACCAGTTTAAATGGGGGGGGGGTTCACAAGAGATCACCTGATCAAGGTGGGATGGGTGGGTAGGTGGGGAAGGCAGCCCTTACTGAGGAAGCAGAATTAACATCAGAATAAAACAGCACCAGGATAACCCACAACAGCTTACTCCCCAGTGAAGCTTGCTCTCTCAAACAGCTTTCTTATACCACCCCTTGCTTGTTCAGGGGTGGCAGCCCCCACAGTGGACTGGGTTTTTCCTACATCGATCATTAATCAAGAAAATGCCGCCACAGGCCATTCTGATGGAGGGGCACTTCCTCAACTGAGACTTCCTCCCATTAACTCTCTCAGTTTAAATAAACTGCAAGAACCATCCCAGCTGATTTTGGAAAAGCTCCTGCTTCCGTGAACTTTTGATTTGTTTTTTTCTTACCGTGTTCAATTGTTCCTTCTCATTGCTGAGTGTCACCAGGCAGAAAGGTCTAGAATTACCACGTTACGTATGTGACTGAATTGCTTTCAAAAATATTCCAAAACAGGTGGTTATGAGCAGAAGATTGAAATCCTCATTTAACAGTCAGTATTATTTTGCATGACTGCCAGGTTCTCTTCCCTAGGCATCTAGGAAGTACTAATTGATCACGTCAAGCACAGGGAAATATTGTGTTTGTGATCCTGAAAAACAACTATTAAAATAAGCATCCTACTAACTGGGCTTCAGCTGATTCTTTTTTCTGTTTTGTTTGTTTTTTTCCTGCTGCCTTGAGATCAAAAGTACTCCTACTGATGGTGTAGAAGGAATAAGGTGAAGGAAAAGGAAAAAGAGTGGGGTGGGGGCAAGGAGGAGAGGAATTAAGTAGGCGAAAGGAACAGGTAGGTGGACATTTAGAATACAGACAAATGGGACAAAATACGAGAAGCAGAGGCTCTTCCTTTTAGATGGAGTTTAGAGTCTCCCAGAGATGCGAAAGGGAGAGAACAGGACCGAGCTCGATTTGTGAAACTAGGATAACCTTGATACCAAAGGCAAACAAGAACAGACAGGAAAGAGCACTTTCAAGGCTATCTGCTTCTGAGCATGGGTGTGTGCATCACAGATAAAGGTGCTGGCCACTGGATCCAGCTGCGTAGAAAACAGTTGGTGAAGCTTAGTAAAGTTAGGCACCATGGGAAAGAAGAGTTCACTCAACGCCCAGAAAGCCTTCTTCTCATGCCATGTTAGCCCTCTGACTATTTCAGTTAACATAGAAAAGAGGCTTGAGATACAAGAAGATGTATTTGCTAATCATGAACAATGTAAAACTGTTGCTCAGGATGTTAATGTGTAGCAGGAGTAACCTTTCAAGACACCAGCCCATTAATATAACACATTTTAGATGCTGTCTTAGTTACTTTCTGTTTTGCTTTGAGGAGGCACCATGACAAGCAACTTACAAACAAAAACGTTTATTTTTTTAAAAAAAAGATTTATTTATTTTATTTATATGAGTACACCGTAGCTGTCTTCAGAGAGTCAGATCCCATTACAGACAGTTTCGAGTCACCCTGTGGTTACTGGGATTTGAACTCAGGACCTCTGGAAGAGCAGTCAATGCTCTTAATCACTGAGCCATCTCTCCAGCCCACAAAAATGTTTATTAAGCTCACAGTTGCAAAGAATTAGAATCATCATGGTGAAGAGTATGTATGACAGACACTAAGTAGACATACATTGCACTGGAGCAGTAACTGAGAGCTTACATCTGATCCACAAATGTGTGTGTGTGTGTGTGTGTGTGTGTGTGTGTGAGAGAGAGAGAGAGAGAGAGAGAGAGAGGGAGAGAGAGAGAGAGAGAGAGAGACAGAGAAACAGAGAGAGAGACAGAGAGAGAGAGAGAGAGAGAGAGAGAGAGAGAGAGAGAGCAAACACATGCTAACTGGGAACGGCATGGGCTTTTGAAACTTCAAAGTCCACCCCCAGTAAGACCACACCTCCTAATCCTTCCAGAATAGTTCCACCAACTAGGGACCAAGGACTCAAACATAAGAGTTTATGGGGGCCATTTTCACTCAAACTACCACCGATAGGACATGTAACAACTGTTCTTTTTAAGCTCACCAGCTAGAGAGGGATAAGCACTGTCACTGCTCTGTGTAGTTCAACATTGTGGGAGAAAAAGGAAAGATAAGAATGAAACTTAATTATTTCAGAGGGTATGACCATCCACTTAAAAAGGTACAGGTACTTTTATAGCATCTAGGAACCAACATATTCCTAAAGTCCAGGAATATACCAAGATACAAAATTCTAAAGATATTTATTGAAAGATATTTTAAAAAGTAAGATTACTGGGCATAAACCAAAGAGGAAACATGTAAACCCTCTACAGAAAAACTTGACTGTTAAATCTATTAAAGACGGCTCATAGGTCAGACACTTCAAATACGTAAAATGTACTCTGTGGATTAGCAGAGTGAAGGAGAAAATCATGTCCACATATTGATAGATGGAAACGTATTAATAGAACTTTACATCTATTATAAGTAAGCAATGCTCTTAGCAAAGCTAAGAACAGAAGGGAACTCCCTTAACACATGGCAAGCCTTTTCTCCACGGTACTCTGAACCAGCGGCTCTCAACCTTCCCAGTGCTGCGACCCTGTAATACAGTTCCTCGTGCTGCGGTGACCCTCAACCAGACAACTATTTTGTTGCTAACTCATAACTATAATTTGCTACTATTGTGACTCATATTGTAAATATCTGATATGAAGAATATCTGATATGCGACCCCCCCCAAAAGGAGTCATGACCCACAGGTTGAGAACCACTGCCACTAATGACAAATAATGTCACCATTGTTGTCTGCAGTTGGAGAATCTACATTGTGCAACAGGATAAGACAATAGAGTAAGTCACAGCCAATTTATTAGCATTGGTAACGTTTGTAGAGGTTGTTCTGTACAAGGTAAGCATTGAAGGTTACAGACGGCCCAGTGGTTAAGAGTGCTCGCTGGTCTTTCAAAGGACTGGAACTCGGTTCCTAGTGCTCATATCACATGGCTCACAACTGGCTTCCAAGGGCTCACCTTTACTTTACTTAAGTATTTTTTTTTTCAGTACTAAACTTTGGGCTGGGGATGTAGCTGGTGGTAAAAGTACAAAGTAGGAGTCCAACTGAGTTATCATTTTCTGTGGATTTTCAACGTCCTGGCACCATTAAATTCCTTTCCTGAGGGGCCTTCAATGGCATCAGTGACAGAGCAAGTTTCTACGTTTATGTGGGTCTGTTTGAGATTCCCAGTCTGCCTGGGAACACTATAGTGACTTGTTACTGTGTTTTTTATAACTGGGTAAACATAACCTTTTCAATTTGTTCTCATAACCTGTGTGCGTTGTTATAAAACTATTTGGAAGGTTTTGATGTCAGTTTTCTTTTTCTCCTCTCCCCTGTCCCCTTCCCCCTCCCCTCTCCCTCCTTTTCCTGCCCATTCTGTCTTTCACACTAGGGAATGAACCCAGAGCTTCACCACACTGAGTTCGTGTTCTGGGCTTAGCTGTACCAATAGCCCCTGATCTTATTTTCCTTTTGAAGACACACTAAGTTCTACCAGGTGTGGTAATGCACGCCAGTCTCAGGACTCGAGAGGCTTAATACTGTCATATTGTAAATTAGGTTTCATTAATCTTGGAGGGACACAAACATTTGTCATAGAACCACGTTACCAGTCATGGTCCAGAGCAGGCCTGTGATATGAAACGTAGCATTTATGAGCAGACAAAGCACGATGCAGACACTCTATGCCTCTATCTAGCCATAGAATAGTAGGTAGTGTAAGTTTAGAAAATACCAGTCATTATTCTGACGGACTGATAGCCTATTGTCTGAACCTAAAATCAGGCTCATATAAACAACAAAACCATGACAAACCTGGGTGTACTTACAAAACAGAGCATTTGAAACCATGATGGATTCAGAAAGTGGATGTTATAGTTAACCTGCACTGGCTGGTTGTGTAGTTCCAGAGCAGGGTTTTTCAAACTTTACTGTACGTAGAATAACTCAAGGAAAACGCACATGTGATGGGAACCTCAGAACTGAACTCATAGCCTTGGCCATGCTAGGCAAGCGTGCTACCTTTGAGCCCTGGAGGTTGTTTTGAAAAATAGTCCCTAGATCCAATCTCTAGTCTTTCTAATTCAAAGCCTATCAAAGTAGACTTGGAGCTTACACTTCTAAAAGCAAGCTGAGCAGGCAGTGGTGGGGCACCCCTTTAATCCCAGCCCTCTGGAGGCAGAGACAAGTGGATCTCTGTGAGTTCAAGGCCAGCCTGGTCTACAAAGCTAGTTCTAGGACAGCCAGGGCTATGCAGAGAAACCCTGTTTCAGAAAATAACAACAGCAACAAAAGAATTATTAGGACAATACTAACCAAGAGTGGACATTATTGTTATATAGGTTACATATATACAAAAGGGGTTTGACAACTGTATACGTTACTATGGCTTGTGACTGAAGTCCAAATGTTTCCAAAGTTTGGGACAAAGCCAACATAGGCCAGATCTAAATGGTCTGGGAAGTTTTCTCTTTGCATCTCATTACAAAGTTGCCAACAAGTGATCCATCTGCAACCAATCATTCATATATATATATATATATATATATATATATATATATATATCATATATTAGAAGAGACAGCATAAAAGTCTACTTGGAAGTGAGGGTAAAATTGGCTCTTGGTTCCACTTGGCTGCACTCCAAGTCAGCTTCACTCATTCACCTAATCTTAAAGACTGCAAAACAAAAGAAAAGATTTTTCAATGAATTCTTTGACAATAGATTTGGAAAGTCACCTTTTGGTGCCTTTTCTAGTTCCCTGCTCCCCAAAACTCTAGTTTTCTGACTATGAAAATACGATCTGGGGTTTAGAGGTATTCCTCAGTGGTATGGTATTTACCTAGCATTCGGAGGATGATCCTCAGAATTGGGGATGTAGTGGGGTGGAAATGTAGATCTATAGAAAGTAATGTGTGAAAAAACTATGCTTTAAACCACCCATCGGGGTAAAATAAGATCCAGAAAAAAGCTTTTTTCAAACAAGATCCAACCAAATGATTTAAGGTAATACATTTTGGCAAAGACAGACACTCACCCTGAGCCTTTGTGGAATTCTATGACGCTGTTGCTTTGGTAAAGTCCTTGTTCCATGTCTCGCACCGCAGACAGATGTCTGTTCCGTTATTAACAGCCTGGCTGCTTTTGAATAGCTGGCTAATAACGACTGCAATTATACAGTCAGGGTTGGGGACCTGGTCTCCAGCAGTGGGAGTTGGTATCTATTTTCTGTATGAGGGCATGCCCTGGTGTGGCCTGACCTTACTACTTAGTAGCTTATGCAAACAGAGGCTCCCTGAGACTGTACTGCATGTGAGGTTGATGTGGGCCAGCCTGGGGCAAGCAGTCATCACCACTGGCAAATGCATGCAACCCACAGAACTATGGGAGGCAGAGGCCCGCCCATGCCGCCCCATCCTCTATCTGTGCTTCTATGGTTTTTCCAGCACCAAATCAGATACCTGATAGAACTGATATTTCAGGAGAAAAGGAAGGTTTCTCACTGGGGATCCCCCACCCCAGTGCCCTAGTATGCCTCATCATGTTCATGGCTGATCTCAATAACTGTCATTTGTATTGAATTGCTAACTATGCGTTTCCATTTTGATTTCTCAAAGAATAGGGTTACATTTAAGAAAGCAATTACCAGGGGCCAGAGAGATGGCTCTTCCAGGGGATGGGTTCAAATTCCAGCACCCTCATGGTAGCTCACAACTGTCTGCAACTCCAATTCCAGGGGACTCAACAACACCCTCATACAGACACACATGCAGACAAAGTACCAATGAACATAACATTAAAAAAGATAAAAATTAAAGCAACTATTATTGAGAAATTAAAAAAAAAGAAATGCTAAATTGACATTTTAAATGCTAATACAAGGACTACTTGAAGGGAGAAGTCAGTTTGTCAATGTCTTTCCTTGAAAGGCTTTATTCATTCTCCCTTCTACCCAACCCCAAGAAGGATCTTGTTTTAAAAATGTCTCCCAGTGGCTAGGGTTGGTTATAGCTCCTTCATATGTCTGTACTGCAATATCCCTTTAACCGTTGAAAGGATGTAGCATTGTTGAATTCTAAAATCAAATCAAGTCCAGAGAACACACACACACACACACACACACACACACAGAGAGAGAGAGAGAGAGAGAGAGAAAGAGACAGAGAGAGAGAGAGAGAGACAGATAGACACACACAGAGAGACAGAGAGAGAGACAGAGACACACACACAGATAGAGACAGAGAGAGATAGAGAGACAGATAGACACACACACACACACACACACACACAGAGGCAGAGGCAGAGGCAGACAGACAGAGACAGAGAGAACAGAGAGACAGAGAGAGTCAGAAAAGAAAGAGATGGAGAGAGAGACAGAAAGACAGACAGAGGTATTTAATTTTGAGACAAGGTCTCACTGTGTAGCCCTGGAAATCTCTGTGTAGATCAAGATAGGCTCTAACTTGCAGAGATCTGCTTGCCTTGATCTCTGGTACTGTGTGCCATCATGTTAGACCCAAAGTTATTTTTGTTGTTTTGTTTTGTTTTAACATATATGCAGAAGTTAGACGGCCTTGAAGAGCCACAACAGTGCTGACTGGGTCACTCCTGGGTTCATGGAGTTGAGTTTTAAGTAAACTGGCAGAAAGTCCAAAGATTTGAAACCAAAGGGGGAAAAAACACATCCAAAGTGCAGATGATAATACTAAACTCTCTGAGATTAACCTGAAGCTAAATATCAAACTTTTGTGGTTTTAAAAGCAAATTGCCTTGATCTTCTCTTTTCAAAATGTTAAAGAATCATAATTGTACATTTTGTGAGAAAATACATCTGTATGACAGCAGCTAACTCTTCCATTCCCCCAGCAAAAAGTCAGAACTATTTATTTCAGAAAGGTTAATCTTAAGTCAAGCTTCACTTTGTGCTTTAAAATAGTCTTAAGCGGGAACAGCTAGGCAAAGCCTCGGTCTGATTGGCTCAGCACCCTGGAAATGAATGTTATAGGTCAGGACACTCATCACAAAGCGAGTTTGCCCTGGCAGAGAACTTCGTGTGTCTTCCGCCCCCTTCAGGATTTTAATTGATTGTTTTACAGGCTCACCTCAGTCTAATTGCTTTTAACCTTTTCCCCCTTCCCCCTCATAAACCTATAGATTAGCCTCAGCCAAGGAAATGCTGCCAATTGCTACAAGTTAGTTATACCCATCAGAAGTATCCGAGAGTGGGTACAAAGATGCAATGTCAAAAGCATCATTGTTAAAAGAATGTATCATGTTCCATCTTGCTGAGAGGGGGATTGGATATTGGAGACCTCATATAAATAGAAACCATCTCTAAAATGTTTTTTATCCATTCAATAAACATTTTTATTTATTCTCTCATAACCCTACAAATATATTGTACTTTGATCCTACCCCATCATCCTCTTTTCCTTTTCTTTTCTTTCCCCCCACTGCATTTTATTAAGGTGCGTGTATGAGCTTGGGTGGCAGATTATTTGCTTGAGCAGGGGCTTTCCCAATGAGGACCGTGGCTCCTCCCTGGCCTAACAACCATTAAGTGCCTGTGATCTCCAGGAAGGTCAGAGGCCTCGTGCTCCTCTGTTTATTCCTATTTGGAATACATTGTTTAGATCCTTTGAACTGGATCTGCCTTGAGACCTTGCTTTTTGGTGATGAATTCTGTAAGATAGAGTTGCCTCTCAGGAAAATCACTCGAATCCAGATTTCACTTCATTCCTTTTATCACCATCCCCATGGCCTGGAGACATAGAAAGATCAGAGTCACAGCTGACCTCCAGTCTGTAACAGTCTGAAGAAAGGTTTAGAAAGGTTTACCTTGTGACCTGAGGAGCAGGGACAGACCTGCTGATAAATAGCCGCCTCGGGAGTTCACTGTGAGAACCAAAGCCCCTCAGGAAGGTAGTGAAAGCCAAATTCAGGGAAAGAGGGAAGGGTTCCGTTGAGTATTATCAAGAGATACTTTCCAACATCAGGGAGAGCTCACAGTCTGCTGATTGACTCTGGCCCTGCGAACTCAGAAACCATCCAACCCCGGACCCAGGAAACTTGGCCAAGTTACACTATGTTCTATCATGCTGCAGTGAAATCCTTGGGACCTCCCAGCTGTCCCCTCCCCTCCCCCAGCTCTATCTGTCCCTCATCCTTAGTGTTCTCATCTGGAAAAGCTCAGGGGTTATCAAAAGTATGCAGCATTCGTTCCAGCCAATGCCTACATGGGTTTCCAGTCTCCATTACTATAAGGCTTAGAGTAAAAAAATTGCCTCCTGTCTTTGAGAAGTGTGGAATTTCCTACAAAGCAGGATGATTTTTTTTTCCCCTGGAGAGCCTGGAAACCATTCTTTTGGAACATCTTGGAAAGGAGGCCGGTCAGCAGACATAGGTGGTCTAATCATACATTGGCCGAGCCTCCTCAGACCTGCCTTTTGTGAAATTTCCCACTCTCTTCACTTCCTTTATGCTGCCACTCCCTTGTTTCCCTTTGAAATCACCAAATGTCTGAGCCCAGATGTGATAGGGCAGGGGACAGAGCCAAGGTCAACGTCCTGAAGCAGTTGTTGAAGAACTCAGTTTATCCTGGACACAAGCCAGGTCTTTTTTCACTGATTTTCTCGCATGCAAATTTTACCTTTACTGTTTTCTTTTTTAAACAGCATTTAAAAATGGTCTTAGGGATGTAAGTTAGTTGATACAGAACTTGCTTGACACGTACAAAAATAAGCATGACCTACAACTTAAGATGGTGGCACATGATTTGTTATCCTAGTACTCTGGTGCTGGAGGCAGGAGGATGAGAAGGCTAGAGCTAGCCTCATCTACGTAGAGAATTTGAGGCCATCCTAGAATGCATAAATTCTCTATTTCCAAAAGATAATGAAGGAGCTAATAAAAATTTTAAATAGTCTTGGGTTGGAAATATATCTCAGTGACAGAGCACTGGAAATGAATACATTATATTTATTTCTTCTGCATGTGCATGCATGTGTAAAGGGCCCTGTGAAGGTCAGAGGACAACTTGTGGAAATCTGGTTCTTTTCTTCTGTCATGTTCAATCTGTTCAGTCTGAGGACTGAACTCAAGTCGTCCACAAGTACCTTTACCCTCTGATGCATCCCGACAGACTCCATGTAACAAGTTTCCAAAAAGTAAGGAAACACAGATGCTGGAGGAGAAAGAAGATTGGGAAGGAGCAGGAGAGAAAGCTCTGCCCACAACACCAGCCCACGATTAGCCCGTTGCCATCAGTGTCTCCTGCTAAACTCAAACATTTATGGAAGCAGGGCCATAGCTGATTACCAGAAAGCAGGAGGGCTGGTTACATGATGCAATTGCTTCCTCCCTCAAAGCATGGGGTCAACAGGAATGTGAATATCCTGACCCTCCATTAATCATCGAGGGTTCACATGCAAGAGACAACACTAAAGACTAAAGTCAACCATAATATGAACTTTGTCTAGACCAGGGGTTCTCGACCTGTGAGTCTCCACCCCTTTGGGCATTGAATGACCCTTTTACAGGTTAGCATCTCAGATATCCTGTATATCAGATATTTACATTATGATTCATAACATTAGCAAAATTACAGTTATGAAGTAGCAATGGAATGTTACGGTTGGGGATCTATCACCACAGCATGAGGAACCATATTAAAGGGCCGCAGCATTAGGAAAGTTGAGAACCACTGTCCTAGACTACTGTCTGCTCTGGGGTATTGTTAATTTCCCTTAGAAACCTTTCACTCTTCTTCCAAAACTGCCGACAGCCTCATGGTTTCCCCAGGGTCTACAAAGAAATTGAGAAGCATCTAGACCTTGCTGGAATGTTAAGTACTCAGGTTCCTGTGATGTTCCTGTGCACTAAGCAGAATTATTAACCTTTTCTCTTCTTAATCCATCTATTATCAGTGGACAGATATTGGGGTCTGAGAGTCTGTCCATAAACCACACGAACACCAATGTCAGTCAGACAAGGATGGTTTATTGAATGCACATCCTAATAATAAATGGGTCAGGGATGTAGCTCAGAATTAACTGAACTATGACCATAAACATTTCTCATGGCAGGCTGATAAAGGGAAAAAACCACGATGAGTTCACAGACTGGTGCAGGAAGTGCTATTTGGTGGTCAGTTCTGACTCAAGCCATTCTAGACATAGCAGTTCAGATTGACCCTTAACTTGATAGGTCCTACGTGAATTTCTGAAGATTAACAAACCTCATACAGAACACTCAGAGCATAACAGGGGAAATGGTCAGCATGACCCTGCTCTGAGTCAAGTTATTTTTGTGTCAGTGACTGGCGGGCACATTGCAGCAACGGTATGAAATAGCTGGTAGGCATGGAGCAGAATGGCTACAGCTAGGCCGGGGGTGGGGCAACGGAGAACTCAACAACAGAAATGTCACAGGACAGAGAAGTTCCCTCCATCCTTCCGCCATGTTCCTTCTCGGCAGAGCTACTAAGCAGACCACTCTCTGGATAGCGGACCACCCCTCCAGTTGGAAGCACTTGCTGCTATAGTTTTCTGCCAAGTCTTTGTACTGTGGTGGGAATTTTGGTTTCTTTAAAAACACAGAAATGTTATGGGAATCTGTTTTTGTTTTTAAGTCCAGGTGTGGGATGTGGAGCTGCTTCTGACTGTACACAGCAGCTGACTATGATTTGTCTCATGCTCTGGTGGGAGTGTGATTTTGCCAGCTGAAGATAGGGTATGTTTGGAGTTCTGGGGACTCTTCAGAGGGTATATAAATGCCAGGGCCATGAGAGAGGTGGCTGATGCTCCCCTAGCTGCTGCAGCTGGTTGTCAATTGGTCATGAGCAAAGAGACTGGAAGAAGAAATTGGATATCCTGATGATGAAGATCAACTTGCTCCAATCAGCAGGAAGCAGTCTAATGAGATTGACACCTGTAGGTCTATATATGCAGGAGAGGGCTGGCACAAGTTAGGTCAAGGCCCATGATTGGACAGTAAAAGCAAGGCAGGGACAAAGTTTTTGTAAGGCGGGAGAGAAGGGGAAGGAGAAGGAAGATGGAGTCAAGATCCAGGTGGTCTTAAATGGCCCTAAGTAGTTATGTATATTTCTTATGGGATGGATTTCTATAGGTAGATTTATCTTATCTAGGTGGGAGGTTTATATCTTTATCAATTGGTTGTGAGTTTATTGTGTGGATGTATTGTAGATTGAGAATTTAACGCATAAATCTAAGCATTAAGTTACAGTTTGTTGAGTTCTGATTTTACTGTGTAGCTGGAACCAGAGGGTTCCATGCTAGTAGAGAGCTGTCAAGAGAGATACTAACCAGAGATAAATTATGCTTAGTTCCACATGGCCCTCCAGTGCTGGAACTGACTCTAGGGACCAGAGTGGCAAGGTGCCACGTTGGAATGGCTCACAGACCACCTGGGTCTGAGAGTACTTGGGGGCAACGTGGAGCCACTGAGATAAAAGTACCCCACTGTGTCATGTGGCCTTATGGGCGCTGGAGCTAGCGTAGGTGAAAAGGTTCCCCTATTTTTAATATTTACCACAACAGGTGGCGCCTATTTACCGCAACAGTCACCCTCTTTCCTCTCTGACCTTCTCTCTCTCCTACCTAGCTAGTGTCAGGGAGTTGGAAGGTTGGAGAGGATAGTAAGAAAAAGAACCCATAAAGTAGCCAAAAGTGAGAGGGTCAAAGACAGACAGACAGACAGAGAGAGAGACAGACAGACAGAGAGAGAGACAGACAGACAGACACACACACACACACGCACACGCACACGCACACGCACACGCACACGCACACACACCGAGTCTACTATATGTACTATATGTGTGCTTGTTTCCACTGTAGCCAGAAGAAGGTTTGGGTCCCTTGGAGCTGGAGTTATAGGCAATTGTGAACCACCGGATGTTAGTACTGGGAATCAAACTGGGGTTTTATGGAAGAGCAGTTAGCACTCAACCACTGAGCCATCTCTCAAGCCCCTTTCAGCTAACCTTACTTGACTTTCATGAGATAGTTTGATGGGAGAAGATTGGCAAATTTTGAAATATATGCATGCACACCCAACACACACGCACATGCACACGCACATGCACCCGCACACACAATAAATCTATCTGTGCTAGCAGAGGAGAAATAGCAACCAATGTGCTGTCGAACCGTAGAGTTATTAAAGAGTTGAGATCTAGTCCAACTTCCTAGATCTCAGGCTACTAAGAAGCAAGTCCAACCTTCCACCCTGTTTTTGTTTAAGAAAATAAAACTTGCATTAGAATGACACCCAGGGGTTGGGGATTTAGCTCAGTGGTAGAGTGCTTGCCTAGCGAGCACAAGGCCCTGGGTTCGGTCCCCAGCTCCGAAAAAAAGAAAAAAAAAAAAAAAAAAAAAGAATGACACCCAATGGTTGTGCTGTTGACGGCTGCATTGGTGTTGCAGTGAGAGTGTAGTTGCCACCGAGACCACAAGGCCACAGAACCTAAAATGTCAGTTCTCTTTCCCTTCACATAAAATTGTCTCATGCCTATGATATGCCTTCAAAGTCCTCTGCTTCCATCCATCAGAGAGGAGAGTCATGGGGAAGTAAGGATGAGGCATGAGGACACAGAAGATTCCAGATCAGAGGTTGTGTGGGGAGCAAGTGAAGTTGAGTAAAGTCCTGGATGAGGGTATGATGTTGACGTGGGCACGGCCATGTGAAAGACCATGGCCTCAGACCCCATGGGAACTTTAAAACCATTAAATGCTTCAGTGGTTTCCGGAGCACACCAATGCCTGGAGCCTTCTCAACTCCACTCCCTGTGTCTGCAGATCTGACAGGCACATACTCACGGCTGCCACCCAAGAAGTGTACTGAGAATCTATTTTTGGCATTGCCGGTTCCTTAAAATCGTCCCGTGCAAATGTGAACAAGGTAAGGAGGAGCCCAAGGACCTCTCTCCGTGATTTCTCTTTCTGGACGCCGTAAGGGTGTCGCCCCAGATCTCTCACACAAGACAGTGAGCTTTGATGCTGCTGCTATTTCACTGCTGGGATCATTTTGACGCACAGCGCGCAAAGCATCTCTCAGCGGAAGACGTGAAATGGCTTTATCTCTATTTGGTGACCCTAACAGACATGAGGCATAGAACGGAGCCATTTGGTATTTCCGTCTGCTGCTCAGGCCCACACTTATGCAAAGCAGTTGTTCACATCGTTGTAGCCATTATCCTCGCTGAGCAAATCTAAGGGAAGACTTGGAGAGAGCCCTGGAAGGAGTTAGGTGTGCTGTGGTGCTCACCTTACTGGGTCATTTTTTAAGTGTCAGATTTACTGATTTGTATGAAAGATAAAGCCAAATCAAGGCTAATTAAGAAAAAATGCTTTCTAGAAGCTTCACTCCTGCTGTCTATCCCTCCTTGTGCTGGAAGGTTCTATGCTGTCCAGCAGAGGAGCAAAGTAACCAACAACAGTCGTACCTAGCTATGAACCCTGTGAGTTACAATAATCACCAGCCCAGCAAGACTTGCTCACGGGCACAGTGGTGGTAGGAATATTACGGGAGTAACCAATCACTTTCTGAATGGATTTAAAGCCTATTCCACAGACAGAACTCATACCTGACACTCTTAACTGGGCAAAACTCCATGTCTGGCCATGTTATAGGCACCAGGGAGAATCTAATTATTTTCCTAAAAGTGTAGATAGTAACAAACTCTAAATTCTTATCATTATACCTAATATCAGGGCATTTCTCAATCCTTATCAGAGAAACTCCTTACAAAGAAATAGATGGGCCGGGCACAGGTGGCATATGCCTTTAATTCCAGCACTCAAGAAGCAGAAGGAAGCAGAAGTCTGTGAGTTCAAGGCAAGCCTGGTTGTTGGGGTTTGGTCTTGTAATGCTAAGTGCGGTCCCCCAAGACCTGCTTGCCCCAGAGAGAAGAGAGTCTGCACTAGACCCAAGTGACACCATGTGACCTTGGCCCCAAGTCATCTCTGATTGGTGAATAAAGATACCTATAGCCTATAGCTGAGCAGAATTGAGATTGGAGAGGCTTGATGTTCCCAGCCTTGGGGTCAGAGGAGACCATGAAGAGAGAGGAAGTAGATGGAGGAGAAGCCATCACAGAGTAAGAATCTTGAAATAATGGCCATGTGTGTTGGCTAATTGGAGTTAAGAGCAGCCCAGACAAAACATGGCAAATATATAATGGGATTATTGTCTGGGAAATAGACATAATAGCATAGAGAATAGATATCTGCCCAGTTCTTGTACTGATTAAGGCTTATTATAAAGTGTGTGTGTGTGTGTGTGTGTGTGTGTGTGTGTGTGTGTGTGTGTGTGTGTGTATTTGACCAGGAATAGAACCTAGGACTTGAACTTACTAGGTGTTGTGCTTTGAATGAAAAGGCATACATTTGTATGCTTAGTTCTAGCCTGGGAAGGGTTGTAGCCTTGTTGGAGGAGGTGTGCCACTGAGAATGGGCCTAGGCCTCTGTCACGCTCTGCTTGCTGCTGGTGGATCAGGATGTAAAGCTCTCGGCTGCTGTCTCAGACTACCCCTCTTTGCTCTCCACCATGGTGATGATGGGGAGTTCTCTGAATCTAAGCAAGCCCTCACTTAGATGCTTTCTTTGATAAGAGTTGTCTTGCTATGGTGTCTCTTCACAGAACAGTGACCAAGACACTAGATAAACTCTCAACCACCTTAGCTTATGGTCCCAACCTGTTAAAGCTTTATTTTCCAAGAGTTTTGGCCTTCAACTTTCAATTTCCTGACATCTTCTTTTTCCCCTAACATAATATTTTTATTAATTATTTAGGAATTTCATACAATGTACCCTGCTCACGACGGCTTCCTAGTCCTCCCAGGTCTACCCTCCAACCCTTGCACCCCCACCCCCACTACCAAAAGAAAGACAAGTTCAATTCGTGTTGCCTATATATTCATTGGAGCGCAATCAAACTCCCAGTGGCCAGACACCTTAAAGAGTGGTGGCAGCGGTGGCAGCGGCAGCAGCGGCAGCAGCAGCTCCATGCAGTGGGCCAGGCCTGTGGACCGAGCCGCAATGCCATCCTCGTGGGCAAGGCAGGCTGGGCTGGTGGTGGCTCAACCAAGCCTCCATGTACTCCTTTGTCCACTGTGGCTGGGCTCCCATACCAATTGCCTGCTTCTCTCTGCTGTGCACACTGCTCTGTTCCGCTAACACATGACAGTATTGAAATCATGTAAGATGAGTGCAAGAGGGAAAGAGTCTGGTAAACAGAGCCCAGTTAATTTTAATTTTTAATATAGCGGGAGTGTGATTTTTTTTAAACTCTTAATTTTTAATTATCTTAGTAGATAAAAGAGTGTTTACGCAGCATGCAGGAGGCCTTGGGTTCAGTCCTCAGCATCATTGGGAAAAGAGGAGGAGGAGGAGAAAGAGGAGGAGGAAGAGAAGGAGAAGGAAGTGTAGAACAACTGTGAACTTTATAATAAACTAGATTCGGCATTTGTTGCAAGCCTGTGAGCCTAGCATCTGGAAGGTGGAGACATGGGGTCCTTCAGTACAAGATCATTCTAGGCTACATAGCAAGTTTGAGCTTGGATACCTGAGGCCTCAGCTCAAACAAGGCACACGATATTTTGGACTTCGAATGAATGTTCTTTTTTCAGTCATTTATTTATTTGCTTATTGTTTTGAGATGCAGCTCATTATGCGTGTAGCTGGCCTTAAACTTGTGATTCCCCTGCCTCCGTCTCTCCAGTGCTTGGATTAAATGCATGTGACCTGTAATTGTTTTCAAAGTCTGAAGAAACACGAGGGAGAGTAAAACCAGAGGGCTTAAATGTCTTAAACTTTACATCATGTCTACGTGATGAATTCTCTTTTGCTTGAGAAGAGATGGCAAGAAGTCTGATATTTTGAAATCACATTAAAACCAAGTTTCAGTGCCTTACACTCGGCCCTTGGGTAATTCATCTTGTTAAATGGGTCTGTGGAGGAGACAGCTTCCTTCAAACAGAATCATTTAGATGTCTAATTGGAGGGCAGATCCCTCTTTGGCCATTTTTGTGCGCAGAACACAGTCAACGCCAAGCCTCTCCGAGATTATTTACTTACTCCAGAGAATGAAAAGACGCCGTGGTCTGCGAACCACGGGGCCCTATTCTTTGCCTGTATATCATGTTGATCTCTCTTCGTTGTCTTCTTCTTTTTCTTTTAAAGGAAAAATCACAAGCATATATAAAAGTTTTTGATGAATAGAGCCTTACATTTTTAGGAGAAAATGGCTGGAGCAGTTTGGGGCTTGGGGCCGCCTGTTGCTCTTCAGTGAAAGCTTCCCACAGCCGTGGTTTTATTCTGCCACACGCTCAGTGCCAGGATTTACATGGCCACCATGGGGAGGACAGCTGGATTTAGCATAAAGAAGAATAACCACCTTTTCCCTGGGGAGAGACAAAAAGGATAAGGTACAGAGACAACATTATCGGGAATTATATTTCTGCTCAGTCCTTTTATTCCTCCGAATCCTGGATTCTGTTGCAAATAACAAAAGCAAGAAACTAGTTGGCCTAGAGCCAAGGTCTGGGATTGTGGAGGATGAGTCAGCCCTCACCGTCTGAAGGTTTTGCATCCGGGAATCAATCAATCATAGGCTGAAAACGTTTTGGTTTTTGTTTGTTTGTTTTTGTTTTTGTTTTTTTTTTAGACTACATCTGTACTGAGCGTGTAGATTTTTTCTTCCTTGCATAATTCTCTAAACAATACCGTATAACTACTAAGGTGGCATGCATATTTTATTGGGTACCACGAGTAATCAAGAGATGGCTTAACAGATACGGGAGGGTAAGCATCACTTACAAGGGACTTGAGCATCTTCAGATTCTCGTGTCTGTGGGGGCCTGGAATCTCCTATGGATGACAGTGAATTCATTATGAGAAGAAATGTGCCTATCAATGATAGTCCAGTATTATTTGGGTTTGTTGTTTGTTTATTGATATTGGCAAGAAGCATAAATTAGTAACGATCTGAATTAGAGGGGACAAGAAGAATTCTCTGAGAATTCTTCCTCAAGACGCAGAAGGTACTTTGCTTGTTTGGCTCTGTTGTTTGGCTGTATCTTGTAGTTGTGTTTTTAGAATATTTGTTACTCAGACATAGCTTTGCATTTTTTCTTATTTTACAGTTGTGTATTTATTTTGCCTGTGTATCAGGCATGGGGGGAGGGGCATATATGCGTCCACACATGTAGTGGTCAGATAACAGCTTATGAGATTCATCTCCCCACCCCCTCCACCACGTGGTACCTGGGATTTGAACTCAGGTAGGCAGGCTTGGCGGCTGACGCTAGTTTTGCATAGAAACCTTATTTACTGGAGACCTGACAAACACAGGTGAAGCCAATGGCTTCTCACTAGGTTCTTTGGGGTTTCCTAGCTACCACCCACACATAGAACTCTGCCGCCCACACATAGAACTCTGCGGCTTGCTCTAGATTAGCTTCTCTGTTACAGTGATAAAGCACTGACCGGAAGTGGTTTTGGGGAGGAAAGAGTTTGGTCTACACTTCCGCATTCCAGTCCATCATGAAGAGAAGCCAAGGCTGGAACTTGGGGCGGGAACCCAGAGGCAGGAACTGACACAGAGGCCGTGGAAGAATGCTGCTTATCCGCTGGCTTGCTCTGGCTTGCTCAGCTACCTCTCTTACACATCCTGCCACGACCACCTGCCGGGGACCTTACCTTCTGGGCCTGCTCCCACCAATTAGCAATAGAAAAAGAAAAAAGCCCGACAGACCCGCCCACGGGTCAAACTGCTGGACTCTTTAGTTGAGGCTCCCTCTTCCCAGGTGCGTCAGTTTGCCTGCCTAGATTAAACCCCACGTCACCCTGGAGCCTTTTATTCTTTTTCCGGGCTTAAGGGCTGGACCATCTAAATGGAAGTGGTGAGAAAGTTCACGAAATGTTGCAAAGGTCTTACTTAAGGTCTCTCGATTATAACATTTGCCATTAGATTTTTATGGCTTCTCTTTATCGGGTCGTTTAGCCTCAATTCACCAAGAATTTCTAACACAAAAATGACTGTTGGCTGGGATCTGGTAGCTCAAGACTATAATCCCAGCACTTGGGAGCTGAGGCCAGAGTAGTACTAAGTTCCAGGATAGCCTTGGCTACAGATGAAAGACTGCCTTTTTAAAAAACGGGGTGGAGAACACTATTAAACTTAGTTGCTTTTTAAAAATCTATTGGAGTAATATGTTTTCATCAGTAATATACTGAATAAAGGTGAATGCTGAATGGGCTTTGTAGTCGAATTAACTTTAGACAGGTTCTCGGTATGTAGACTAGGCTAGCCTAAAACTCACAGACACTGTCATGCTTCTGCCTCCTAAGTGATGGACTAAAGACATGCACACCATGCCCATCCTGGACTAACTGTATTATGGAAACAAGCCTAGCTCGGCTCTTATGAAGTAAGCTCTTATATGTTATATATTAATATATGATTTAATAAGTTATTATAATATAGTATACATAATACATGTAATATATTACTGGTTGGACAATACTTTAAGACTCCATGTGTGTGATATATGGTATGTGATATATATATATATATATATATATATATATATATATACACATATATATGGAGCGAAGGAGAGAGAATAGAAAAGGAGGGAGGGAGGGGGGAGGAATGGAGTTTTCTATGCACTCCATCTTGAATTCCTAGGCCAAGAGATTCCCCTGCCTCAGCTTCCTATGTTGACTTAAGATTTTTAAAGCAATTATATTTCCTTGGAAGCATTTCCATCCTGTCTTATCTGTGTGAGCTCCAGACTGCAGCAGCAGCAGGGGTGTTGCCATGGGTGGGGTATGAAGCCCCAATCTTGCTCTTACCTCAGCTCCTCACCCGACTGTGTCTTTGATATATTTTACTTAGTTTTTCTTTTCTTTTTTTTTTTCTCGGAGCTGGGGACCAAACCCAGGGCCTTGTGCTTGCTAGGCAAGCGCTCTACAGTTGAGCTAAATCCCCAACCCCTATTTTACTTAGTTTTTATGATTCCACCATAAAATGTTTATATACGTTTTAAAAAAACATTTCGAATATGCCTTGACCTCTGTAGCCTTTGCAATGTGTGTCTTGCGATTGTGTTTTTGCTGTAGCGTAGATCTGAAGTTATAGTTCATACGTTGTATGTCGGTAGTAGCAAACTTCCTCACTTACGAAGTCCATGTGTCTTTCTGTCTTCCTGCATAACAGTTTTTTCTGTGCGTGTCGTGGTGTGAAGACAGTCGGCAAACTTGGCTGTAGAGAGAGTCTGACCACAGCTTCTTAGCTGCCAGACGAGATTGGAACTGCACCTGCTTCATAAGCTCCTTATGGGATAAGAGGGGGCCGCTGTGTGGAGCGGAGCCAGGGCTCCACACGCTGCTGCTCCAGTGTCCTCGATTTTAAATCCCCTCTTCTGTAGGTTCAGAACTTGGATGCCCTTCCTGTCCACAGTGGTTCTTGGCCTTTTTGGGTCTTAGACTCCCTTGAGGTTCTTAGAGAGCTTCACCAGTGCTGCAGTCTGAATAGTTGTATCTTCTCAAAGTTCTCTTGGCTGCGTATGCATGTACCCCTGTGTGCATGTATGTACCCGTGTGTGCATGTATGTGGAGGCAGGAGGTTGCCATCGAGTGTCTGTCTCCATTGCATGCCAACTTACTTTCTGAGGCAGTCTCTCCCTGGACCTGGAGCTCATCAATTTGGATAAAAGTGCTGGCCAGCGAGCCTCAGGGGTCCCCGTACCTTTCCCTCTCCAGTGCTAACAGTAAGGTGTGTGCTGCAATGCCTACATGTTAACACCATCGCTGGAGATTGAACTCGGGTCCTGGGCAAGCACTTTACTGACTGGGCCGTCTTCAGCTCTTCAGAATCAAGTTTTGAAACCGCAGTTTTAGTTGTACGTGATCTTACCTCCAAGATGGTGGTATTAGGAGTCGAGGTCTATGGGAATCGACTAGATTTCATCAAAGACACAGAGTGTTTTTTTCTCCACTCCTGCCAATGTAAGGATGAAGAAAAAAACGTGCCATCTATGAACTGGGCAGTGAGCCCTCAGACACCAAATCTGCCAGCACCTTGGTCTTTGATTCAGTGTCCTGGACCATAAGAAACAAATTTCCATTGTTGATTCAGTGTCCTGGACCATAAGAAACAAATTTCCATTGTTTATAAACTGCAGCCTTCAGCTAGGAGCAGAAGCATATGTTTATAATCCCAGCACAAGGGTAGCAAGATCGCAAGTTCAAGGTTATCTTCAAATTACATAGTGAGTTCAAGGCCAGTCTCGGCTATACAATGAGTTAGGAGGCTAGCCTGGGCTACTAGAGGCCCTATTATAAAGACACCAAAAATAAGTAAACAACCACCTACCCAGTCTATATTTTGTTTTAGAAACGCAAAGTATCACCTATGCATGGATGCCCCCCAGCTTTTCTTACCTTGGGGATTTGGGGCTCATTCACTCTTGCCCTTGGTCTGATTCTCATGCCTGGGAGACCATCCCGAGCCTCTTGCTCTGTAGAGCCCAGACCTACAGACCAAACACCTAGAGTTTGTTTTTCTGTTGATTTTTTTTTTTTTGGAAGAGGGGGTGGGTTGCAGCAAACTTTATTGATGCTATTCAAGAGAGTAGGGAGGGCTCCCTAGGTTCTGCCTGTTATTATGGGGGTCTGGGATGGAAACTGTGAGGGAGATGCTCCATGTTGGGGGCTGAGTTGGGATGGGAACTCCTCGGCAAATGAGGATCTCTCTTTCTGCTCTCAATATCCTTGCTGGGCTGGGGTGGGTGGTCCAGGGTTTCTTACTCCTTGGAGGCCATGTAGGCCATGAGATCCGCCACCCTGTTGCTGTAGCCGTGTTCATTGTCATACCAGGAAAAGAGCTTTACAAAGTTGTCACTGAGAGCAATGCCAGCCCCAGCATCAAAGGTGGAAGAGTGGGAGTTGCTGTTGAAGTCGCAGGAGACTACCTGGTCCTCAGTGTAACGCAGGATGCCCTTTAGTGGGCCCTCGGACGCCTGCTTCACCACCTTCTTGATGTCATCATCCTTGGCAGGTTTCTCTAGGTGGCATGTCAGATCCACAACGGATACAATGGGGGTAGGAACATAAAAGGCCATGCCAGTGAGCTTCCCGTTCAGCTCTGGGATGACCTTGCCCACAGCCTTGGCAGCACCAGTGGATGCAGGGATGATGTTCTGGGCTACTTCACAGCCATCATGCCCCAGCTTTCCAGAGGGGCCGTCCACAGTGTTCTGAGTGGCAGTGATGGCATGAACCATGGCCATGAGCCCTTCCACAATGCCAAAGTTGTCATGGATGACCTTGGCCAGGGGGGCTAAGCAGTTGGTGGTGCAGGATGCATTGCTGACAATCTTGAGGGAGTTGTCATATTTCTCATGGTTCATACCCATCACAAACATGGAGGCAACAGCCAAAGGGGCAGAGATGATGACCCTTTTGGCCCCACCCTTCAAGTGAGCCCCAGCCTTCTCCATGGTGGTGAAGACACCAGCAGACTCCACGACATACTCAGCCCCAGCATCACCCCATTTGATGTTAGTGGGATCTCGCTCCTGGAAGATGGTGATGGGCTTCCCGCTGATGACAAGTTTCCTCTTCTCAGCCTTGACTGTGCCATTGAATTTGCCATGGGTAGAGTCCTACTGGAACATGTAGGCCATGGAGTTGAGGACATGAAAGGGTCATTGATGGCAACAATCTCCACTTTGCCAACTGCACAGCAGAAGGCAGCCCTGGTACCCAGGCAGCCAATATGACCAAATCCGTTCACACCGACCTTCACCATCTTGTTTACAGCAAGAGGCTGGCACTGCAGGAGAAGGTGTGGCTGTTTCTGGAACAGGGAGGAGCAGAGAGCCTTGTTGTTGTTTAATTGGTGTATGTTTGTTTATTTAGTTGGGTTTTGTTTTTGTTGTTGAGATAGGACATTCCTATGTAGCCCAGGCTAGTCTTGAACTGGGGCAGTCTCCCTGCCTCAGCTCCTCGGGTGTTGGATTATAGGTTAGTGCTATTTTCCTGTATTAACCCTGTATCTCAGGAGATGCTTGGGGTCCAGTCCTGTTACTATCAGTCACTCTAGCACAGGGTTTTTCAGCCTGAGCCTCAGAGCCATTTGTGGGTTGGAGCTCTCTTTAGCATCCCTAGTCATTAGATCACAAAACCACCTCCAGGTAACACCCACTACTCTAGATCATGAATGGTGTCCTGCGACTTCCACTTGAGTCCCACCCTCTGCTGACCCACCTCCCAATGTCAGACACAAGCCGCTATCCTAAACACAACCTTCCCCAGTTGGTCTCTATGGCTACATGCCTCCTTCTTGGAAGATGCAGCTGGGATCCTTGCAGCATCGCCTGTATGCTGAGCTGTGCCTGGCTTGCTGAACACTGTTCCTCAAAGACCAGTACCACAGTGCACAGCTAGCTTTCTACGGGGAAGGGGTGTGGCTGGTGTCTTTGTATCAGCTCTGTCCAGGTCCAGCTGGCTCTTCTGAGAGTGTCTGTATCATGAGACTATTTTTCTTAGGTTAGTAATCCCCTATCCCTGGTAGTTTCATTCGAGAGAGCCTGTCCTTTTCCGGAGTGGAGAGAGAGGTTTCTGCAGGGGATAATTTGCCCCAATCTACTGCACAATAAGACAGTCGGGAGTGAGAGGCAGAAACATGGAACTACAGCCAGAATAGGAGCAGCACAGAGGTGCAGAGCCTAATTAGAGAGCTTCGGGGCAGCAGAGTGGTGGTTGATTGACTGTCTGAGAGCTTGGTGGAGAGAGAGGAGCTCGGGAGAGAACATTGTGTGAGGCTATTACAGAGAACATAGCTGAGAACTGCGAGACCCGGGGAGCGGAGAGGGAAAGTACAGAACAAACTGTCCCTTGGACCTGACCCTGACCTGGTTAATTACAGTGCGGAAGAGGGCAGAGCCTGAAAGAACTTCCAGGGAACCAAGCTGACCCAGACAGCGGCATTAGGAGAAAGCCCATCACAGCAGACAGGAAATGGAATCCAATGACTTTACTGCCAGTTAGACTATTTTCCTGATTTTCTCAAGGGCTCGGGTTCTGATTTCTGTTGGATAGGCTGTCCTCCTGTTTATCACGGATGGCTCACACTAACACCTCCCTTCCCACACCCTCTTGCTTGCAGAAAGAGGCAAAGGAGGGGCTCTCATTGTCCCGAAAGGCCCAACCCAGAAGTTGCCCTATTATTTTGGTTTCCACTGCACTGTGAAAACTTACCCATAGGACCATACCATTTGGCCTTTCTGAGAAATGGCTCAGACTTCTAAAATCTGAAGGGTTTCTTTTCCTCAGGCTTCCTGTTTCCCTCCAAATTCAGTTTTCCCAAGCTGCTAAACCTACCAGGCAGATTCATGGCTGGAAAAAAACAGAAGAAAAAAAATGTAAAATGAGCCAAGATGAAATCCTCACACACTTAACTTTCATTATGTACCTAGAATAAAGAGGCCTCTTCATGCTCCCGGACAGGCAAAGTGATTCACTCTTATGCTGAGCTCCTTGACCAGCAGCCGTTCAGTCACTGCTGGGAACTACTGAGGAAGATTCCAAGGCAGTGTCACACCCATGACTGAAGGATGTGCCCAGGGTGCATTTGAGACTGCCCAGTGTCCCCACCATCCCCAGGCAGACTCATATCCCAGGCAATCAACTTGATCTGCAGGTGGAACAGAGAGACTTAGAACTTCACTGGGAGAGTGGTCCTTTGGCCAGACTGGAAAAGTCTCTGCACTGAGACTCTGCCTGAGTTAGGACTCAATTCCGAAGCATCGGGAGCTCAGTTGCTAGTCATTAAACTCTGGTGGACCTAGAGTCTGTGACTTTTAAAATCCCGGGATTTTAAAAGCAGTGTAGACAGATACAGAAAGCAGAAAACAGCTCCTGATACAAACTATTTTATTTTGTGCGTATTGTATGCTTGTGTGTATTGTATTCATGGGTGTGCACATATGTGCAGTGCACATGGAAGCCAGCGGTCAGGATCAGGTCTGTCTCCATCACTCTTCATGTACGCTGGTTGGTTTTTGTCATCCTGACACAAATTAGAGTCACGGGGAAGAAGGAAACTCAATTAGGAGTCACCTCCACCCGACTGGGTTGTGAGCATGTCAGAGAGGCATTTTCTTGACTGATGATGGGGAGGGTCCAGTACACTGTGGGCAGCGCATTACCTGGGCAGGCGGTCCAGGGTCCAGCAGGTTGAGCAAGTCAGTAAGCAGCACTCCTCCATGGCCTGGGCTTCAGCTGCTGCCTCCCGTCTTCTGCCCTGGCTGCCCTTGAGTCATGAACGGTCTCCACAGAAGCTCTTTCCTCCCCCAGGCTGAGGTTGGTCAGCCTCTTGTCACGACAACAGAAAGTAAACTTGGATATCACCTTCTTTTGAGGCAGAGTCTCTGGCTGAACCTGGAGCTCACTGGCTAATGAGACCCCAGGATCTGCTAGGTCCTGTCTTCTCAGCATGGGGACTACAGGCAGACACCAGCAGGAATGACTTTGTATGTGGGTCCCGGAGATCCAAACTCAGATCCTCAAGCTTGAGTGACAAGCACTTTTTTTTTTTTTTCCGGAGCGGGGGACTGAACCCAGGGCCTTGTGCTTGCTAGGCAAGCACTCTACCGCTGAGCTAAATCCCCAACCCGTGACAAGCACTTTTTGATTAAACCATCTCCCCACCCCCCAAAAAAGATATTTTAATATGGTGACTGTGTATAATTTTGTAAGATTACATGTCTGTGTATAATTTTATAAGATTACATGTCCTTTTTTACACTTTAAATAAATTTTTATTTAAATGAATGTTCATTTTGCTAATACTTTTGGATTAATAAGAAACAAAATAGATCAACATTCTTGTATGTATCTTTTTTCTTATCCTGAACAATTTAATAGGAGATTTTTCTGCAAAATTTAGCCCATCCTAGAATTTTTTTTGAGACCATTTTGCCACTATGAGCTCGTGAGATATTTGGTAAAAATCACTTCACAACTTGGAACCTCAGTTTGGTTCCTTCTCGCACAGATGAAACTGACGTCTCAGAGTTGCCATGGAGACAGCACAATGGAGCAAATATTAGCTGTCTATACGGACGGTAGTGATCTTTCCAGCACACTACAGTCTGGTAACCGGTTGAACACCGCGTGAGTTGACGTGAAGGGGTTAATCGTTTAATTATCATGTCATAGTGTGAGTCACAGACTCACTAATGAAGGGTTGCTAGGCTGATGTTGGAAAGCAACAGAAATCATTAAACAATTAAATCTCAAGAACAAGTGGAATCATTTCCCCAAGAAAACAAATACGGAGTTTGTGGGTCTGTCGCCTCTTCTCTGTAGGACACTCAGGATGACTCAGAGGGGAGGGGAGTCTCGGGGCCCTCGAGACAGTGTCTCGTGCGCCCGCCCTGCCTCTTGCCACCGTTAGTCTTGTCCGTTTGGCTGCAGCCGACCGACGGTCAGCGGCTGAGCACACCTGTGATGGGTTTTCATGACTCTGTTAACTGAAGTGGAAGAGCCACACTAAACGTGGGTAGCACCTTGCCACGGCAACCCAGATAAAAAAGTCCCAGGGAAAAGCTTCTGGCTCCATCGCCTTTGAGTCTCACTGGCTGAGTTCATCACGCCTTCGCGCTTAATGCTGCTTGCGGCTGCTGCAGCTTTTCACTAATATCACTGAATCTCCAGGCTTCGATGTGGACTGAAGATCAAAGTTTCTCCCGAGTCACCTAGGTCTCAGAGCAGATCCTCACTCTGAGACCTCCAGCCTCTGAGACTGAGCAGCGATTGGTTCTCAGCCCCCGCCCCCGGAAGATAGCCACGGCTGGACCACCCAGACCGTATGAAAGCCTGTATACAAATTCTCCTTTACGGTAGATTCATTCTATCAGTTCTGTTCCACCAGAGAACCCTGACTAATAGTCCTTCCTAGGACAACTTGGATGGAAATTAGAAGTAAGAGATAAGACTTTATATGCTGCTGAAGGGAAGTGAGACTTCCCTTCCTTGCTGAGTGGCTGAAGGTGTCTGGAGTAGATAGTTAACAATGGTAATCTGCGGTTTCTGCACATTTTAAATGTGTCTCTATTTCCCGCAGTGAACACCAGCTGAATGTTACCACAAATGGCAACATGACCGGGCCTGGAGGACATTAGTGTCATAGCCAAGCACAGAAAAGCTCTACATTATCTCATTTATATGAAGAGTCCCAAAAGTCGCCAAGGGCTGGTGGGGTGGATGTGGGGTGAGATGAAGGTGAGGAAATGATGGTTAAAGTACCCAGTGTGTGGGCCCGGGGAACGGCTCAGCGGATAAAAGCATCAACTCTATCTGCAGCCCCAGCTTTCCTATGCTGAGATGACAGACGTAGACAGGAGAGTCGCTAGGACACTTGTAGGCCAGCCAGCCTGGAGTACAGGGCACAGCGGCAGACACAGAGAGACCCTTCTTAACAAGGTAGGAAGCTGGAGCAGACGCCCAAGACTGTTCTCTGATCTCCCCTAAAACATGGACAAGGGCAGCCACTCGGAAGAAAGCGCCGTTGCAGAACACCGGGTGACACACTTCGACCTCAAAAGCTGCTAAGTCTACTCAAGCCTCTCACCTAGCTCGGTGGTGAATTCTAATCTCAAGTGCCCGGGAAATGGTGGCAGGAGGATCTCAAGTTTGAGACCAGCCGGAGCTACATGTTAAGATCCTATTGAACAAGCGAGAAAATGAGAGGGGGGAGGGGGAGGGGGAGGAGGGGGGAGGGGAAGATTCTGACTTCCCCTCAAAAGTTAGTGGCATACCATGTTAATTTCCTCAAGTTAGAAAATCTATGGGGCTGGAGAGATGGCTCAGGGGTTAAGAGCACTGACTGCTCTTCTGGAGGTCCTAAGTTCATTTCCCAGCAACCACATGGTGGCTCACAACCATCTGTAATGGGATCTGTTGCCCTCTTCTGGTGTGTCTGGGGATGGCTGTAGTGTACTCATATAAAAATAAATCTTTAAAAAGAAAAAGAAAATCTATGTATCCGCATTTCAAAAATATATTGTATAAAATGGACACATGTAATTTTAATGTTGTCTTTTTATTAAAAAGGTATTTAAATGTCACATTAACATTCAGCATGGATGGTGAGCTATATTACCTGTTGAAACACAAGCAGAGATAATGATTTAGTTTATCTGGCCAATTTTTTTTTAAAGCTGTGCTTCTCAAGAAACAACACAATTAGGCTTCAGATTTCCAAAACAGGACACCCACGAGAGTAAAAAGATGATGGATGGGAATTTCAGCTTTGCTCGCTCTGGGCGTCAGTGGTATGGCACCAGTTTCAACTAAAAAACCATAGCTAGGGCCAACGACAGACGTCGGTAAACCCAGCGTTCATGAGGCTGATCTAGAGGATCCTTGAGCAAATGAACTTAAGACCAGCCTGGGCCACAACGTAAGACTGGGTCTCAGAAGAACAAGAAAACTTACCACCACCCTCCTCTCCTCGGACTTTTCATTACTAACCCAGAAGGGAAGCTGCCCACCGTGGCCACCTGTAAGGTAGAGAGTAAGCTGAAAATGAAGAGCTGAACAGTTTCCTCTAGAAAGCAGCGCCCCGCCCCGCCCGCCCCGCCCCAGTCAATTGTTCTGAATGAGCATTACTGGAAGCGCATGCTCAGTTTATCCCTGTCCCTTATAGGTGGGAACTGCAGTGCTCCATTCAGTCTGGAAGTCTGAGATGAGGCATAGTCTGGTGGAAATAGATGCTGGTCCTTGATGCTGCGTCCGTGATTCTACGCAAGCAACACGGCCTGGCTGGGGAGGGTGGGCGTCCCTCTCTGCCTGCCCCATCAAATTCTACAGACCACGCGGCTTCATCCAGTCCAAATATGAAAATAGCCATCCTCCTGTGACACATAAACCATGAGTAAATAAGTTTACATAGCGTCCCAGACACCATCTCCTTGAGTTTATTAACTTTCTCCAGCAGCACGTAGAATGCAGACACTTGCTGGCTTGTAATAAAGACGTCACAAAGAGTGCAAATAAATAGAGGAAAAGGTTCTAAGCAGGGGCACCTCGTCCTAGAGGAGGTTGGGATGTGCCCCCCCCCTCTGGGTACATGGATGTGTTTGTTGGCCAATCAGAAGTTCCCTCTAACACCGTCTTCTGGGGTTTGGGTCATGGTTGATTAAAGCGTTGGTCCTTGGTTATTGACCTCAGTTGCCTTCCTAGAGGCTTAGAATGAGTGGGTAGCAAGTTCTAATTTGAGAACCTATTAGGAATAACAAAAATGGCTCCTCTCACTCCCTAGTACAAAGGAAATCCCAAGGATTTTAAGAATTCCATGCTGTAGGGGGTGGAGGACACCCCGAGAGAGTGAGGTACTGTTGACTTGGGAATGGCTTTGTGAGAACTCCAATGTTTCCGCCCTACAGAAGTAGCAAAGCCTTCCCTCAGGGAACCTCAAGAAGTGGAGAAGCTCTGCTCGAAGGTTGGAAGGTTTATGGATGTCCGATCAGCATGCACAGAGACTGGCTATTGAAGCTTCCTCTTGAGTGTTTACCGCCTGAGAATGCTTACCTAATAAACAGACTGAGGTTCTAGGCCTGAGCCGTAGCAGACCCCATCTGATCCCAGCTTTTCCGTACCTGGGTCTGTGTGTGTTCTTTCTTTGTTGCCACAAAGCCTCCAGTCAGGATGCCAGGACCCAAGCCATTCAGTACAATGCTCAGAACCAGAGACAACCTTAAGACATAAGTTATAGAACTTTCGGTTACATATTTCGGATTGCTCATAAAGCACAATTTAAAATTCCACAGTGATATTCCTCAAACACTTCTTGAGTATCAATTAGATTATCCTACCAGAGTCTCCTAGTACCCTGAGAATTCAGAAGAGGAGACACCTTAACTCCATTACAGGAACAAGGCAGCCTGGATCCTAAGTCCTCTGCGACGGCTCCAGCCAGAGCCTGAGTCCCGGGACTTCAAAGTCAGGGCCTTCTGCTAACCACAGAGCCTTCCATGACTTGTTCTCTGCACATCCCAGGCCTGTCAAGAATGCTTACATATGAGAACGTGCGCCTCCTTTCCTTGGAAAATAAAGCAGTATCAGCTCAGAAGTATCTGAAGACCACTGTCCTCTGAGAAGCTCAGGCTCTCAAGGAGTCAGAGCCTGGCTGGGCTCTTCTCAGGTGCACGGATTTCAGCCATAACAACCTCTGAGAGGAGCCACCCGTAACGATATGCAACTTACCTTCAAATATCCTGCCACCTAGTCTGGAGCTTCTTTTTGAATATTCTAAATGAGAGCTTCCCTTGACACGAGTTATCTGATGCCTAATGCCCTTTGGGAATTAGTTTCTTTTTAAAATACATTATTTTTTTAGAGTGTGTTTGTGTCCACAGTCACACAGCATGGAGGTGCCAAGAGCCCCTGTATTCTTGTCCCCATACATGCATGGATTTGGAGTGTGTGAGAGCATAGGTTAATGTGTGCATACATGTGAATGTGTATATGTATGTACACACACACACACACACACATATATATATATATATGGAGAGAGTGATTACTTTTGCCCCAAAGCCCTCTGTGTTCTCTGACATACTATCTTCGACCCCTGACAATCTTTTATATTCCGCATAGTTCTACCTGGTCATATATTTTCAAATAAAATTTTACCATCAGTTATAAATAGAGAGGAGAAGGTGGAGGCTTTCTTTATTATGCATCAAATGATTTTAGCTGTGATTAGAATCAATATTTTTCCAATGCCAGCTCTCAAAGAAACAAACCTGGTTTCTGCAGCTAAACCTTTAGTTAGGTTTAAAGTCAGAGGTGGGCGCTTCCTCCACGGCCGCTGCAATTGGCAGTCGTGGGGTTGCTGCCACCTGGTGGATATTGATTGTAGTGCAGCCAACGAGGCCGTCCTAGCCAGAGTGAGCAGCCACAGAAAAAGGACCTCCAGTCAGTCACATTGATAATGCTTCAGCTGAGCTCCCTTATTACCTGGGAAGACCAAGAGCCTGCGCGGTTTATTATGGGTTTGTGCTGTTTATTAATCCACAACAGTATTGTTTTTGATAGACAACCTAAGATTAAGGCTAATAAAGGACTCTGGAATGTGGACTCGATAATTTTGTTGGCTTGAGAACAAAGAAGAAAGTCAGTAAATAGTACCTGGATCCTCCAGTAATTACTCCATCTTATAAATTACTGTTTTCTCCTATTCCAACCCACAGTCTGTCATTCTTGAAAGTATGATATATTAATTTTGAGCTAAGCAGTATCCACAGGGAGTAATCAGAGTTGGCACCGTACAGGTGTTTCCCAATGAAAAAGGTTACTATTGGAATTATTTATAAACGCATCAGAAAGCTGAATGTTAACCGAATGACTTTTCGTCTGCTCATCAAATGCCGGAGTTATATATGCACCCAATCACTCCCTCTGTCTGACATTCCAAAGGTCATACTTACCTCCTTCGGGGTGAGAAAACCCTTGTTATCTTTCTAATTTCTCATTTTCAAAGTTAGTTTTAATTTGCTTATTACTGGATAGTTAACTCTCCTGAATTTAATGTTCATCATTCTTATTTATTTTCACTTTAATATATATATATAATATAATATATAATATATAATATACATATATATATATGTATGTTCCATTCACAGTATAAAACAGCAGCAGGTATATATTTTTTGAAACAAATGAGTTTTGTTCCTTGACAGCTTCATACATATATATGATGTACTCTGGTCACATGCCCCTCCATCTTTTGTCTCTCTTGACCCCAGCAACCCCTCCCCATCCTGTTTTTATATCCTTTGTATTTTTTGCTCTGTGACCTGGCAGGTTTAACCTGGCTACCTATGTGAACATCAATACGAGTTATATATTAATGCTTTTTATTATGAATCTGTACACAGTATAAAACAAAACATTGATTTGATGTTTTTAAAGCTTTGTTTAAATAGAATCTGCTCATCTGCCTGCACTCTCCCACCTCTCCTCCCCCCTCCCCCCTCTCTCACATAGCCCCGACTGGCCTACAACTCACTATGTAGCTAAAGGTGACCCATAGCACCCGATCTTCTGCCTCTACTTCCTGAGTACTGGGATGGAGGTGGTGTCTTAGCTAGGGTTTTACTGCTGTGAACAGACACCATGACCAAAGCAACTCTTTTTTTTTTTTTCTTTCCATCTTTATTAACTTGGGTATTTCTTATTTACATTTTGATTGTTATTCCCCTCCCTGGTTTCCAGGCCAACAACCCCCTAACCCCCCCCTCCCCTTGTTTATGGGTGTTCCCCTCCCCATCCTCCCCCCATTACCACCCTCCCCCCAACAATCTAGTTCACTGGGGGTTCAGTCTTAGCAGGACCCAGGGCTTCCCCTTCCACTGGTGATCTTACTAGGATATTCATTGCTACTTATGCAGTTGGAGCCCAGGGTCAGTCCATGTATAGTCTTTGGGTAGTGGCTTAGTCCTGGAAGCTCTGGTTGGTTGGCATTGTTGTTCATATGGGGTCTCGAGCTCCTTCAAGCTCTTTCAGTCCTTTCTCTGATTCCTTCAACGGGGGTCCCGTTCTCAGTTCAGTGGTTTGCTGCTGGCATTCGCCTATATATTTGGTGTATTCTGGCTGTGTCTCTCAGGAGAGATCTACATCTGGTCCCTGTCAGCCTGCACTTCTTTGCCAAAGCAACTCTTATAACAACATTTAATTGGGGCTGGCTTACAGGTTCAGAGGTTCAGTCCAGTATCATCAAGGTGAGAGCAGGGCAGCATCCAGGCAGGCATGGTATAGGCAGAGCTGAGAGTTCAGCATCTTCATCTAAAGGCAGGTAGTGGAATACTGACTTTCAGGAGGCTAGGATGAGGGTCTTAAAGCCCACACCCGCAGTGACACACCTACTCCAAAAGGGCCACACCTTCTAATAGTGTCACTCCCTGGGCTGAGCAAATGCAAACCATAATAGGTGTACACCACCAGGCCCTGATTTATGCAGGACTGGGGATTGAACCCAAGGCTTCATATATAGCAAATATGAACTCTTGTTAATGCAGCTATATGGCCAGCTTCCTGTACAGCTTCCTGGCGTCCATACATGACAGTGGCTAGTTTCAATGTCTGACATCCTCATGGCAAAGAGAAGAATGCACAAAAGCTGCGTCCCCCTTCTGTGACCTTGTTTGAGAAGTCTTATAGTGTCTTAGCTAGGGTTTCTATGGCTCTGTTGGAACGCCATGACCAAAAGAACAAGTTGGGGGGGAAAGGATTTATTTGACTTATACTTCCACATCACTGTTCATCAGGACAGAAACTCAAACAAGGCAGGAACCTGGAAGCAGGAGCTGGTGCAGAGGCCATGGAGGAGTGCTGCTTTTTGGCTCGCTTCTCCTGGCTTCCTCAGCCTGCTTTCCTATAGACCCCAGGGCCACCAGCCCCAAAATGGCACCACCCACAGTGGTCTGGGCCCTCCCACATCAATTATTAAGGAAATGCCTTACAGCTGAATCTGTGGAGGGTTGTCCTCAGTGGATGTTCGTCTCATTCAGAAAACTCTAGCTTGTGTCCAGTTGATGTGCACCTAGCCAGGGCATAAAGTAATCGCTTCTACTGTGGTCAGTCTGTTGAAAGCAAGTTATGGAGACCACACTGTTCAAGGGGATGAGGCTGGGCTCTGCCTTCTGTTGAGAAGACTCATGAAAGTATCCTTAGCTATATGTCAAGGCCATCACAGATATCCCACAGAACACAAATTATTTACATCCTCCTCTAGCCGAAAAATCGTATTCACTACCCCACCTGAGGCCCCTAAACAAAACAGCTCTAGAGTCAAGGCCTGAGGTCCTCAACCCTGACGTTGAAATCAAGTCTAGAGGTGGTGAGGCTCTGTGGGTACCACTGACTCAGAGAGGGGCCAAATGGGCCCTGTCTATCTAAACAGAAGACTGGAGCGTCTGTGGGAACAGAGGTGCCACAGGCTCTGGGAGGTTTAGGAAAGGACTAGAGCTGTTCTGTGAGGAAGGTAGATTCTCCCGGGTGACAGCCAACTCTGATACCCCCATCTTCCTTTTCTAGACAAAATGTTAGGGGCCTGGAAAGAGAGACCTCTGTCTGCATTCGCTTTTTATGATCATAGATAGGTGATCTATGAACCTTTGTGGGTTTCCTTCCACAAAAGGCCAGCTCTTCAGAGGCCTTCTGTGTCTGTAGGCTTTCTGAATATGAAACAAAACAAAACAAAAAAAAATGCCAAAGGAAAGCATTTAGGACGGTTCATCTACCCTCCCATGAGAGCTTTCTTAGATGGCTTCCTGCTCTCAGATATTTGAGATTCAAAAGTCTGAATATGCCCTTCACTCCAAGCTGATCATAGTTCGTTAGAAAACTAAAACTGGACTGGAGAGATGGCTCAGTGGTTAAGAGCACTGACTGCTCTTCCAGAGGTCCTGAGTTCAATTCCCAGCAACCACATGGTGGCTCACAACCATCTGTAATGGGATCTGATATCCTCTTATTGTGTGTCTGAAGATAGCAACAGTGTACTCACATACAATAAATAAATCTCTAAAAAAAAAAAAAAAGAAAAAAGAAAACTAAAACCATAGACTTCTTACGAACTGATTTCTAACCAACTCTGTTGGGCAAAATACACACCCTTCCTTCTCTCTTAGAATCCGGTGAAGCTTCGATGGGGCTCCCTTAAAGTTTGCAGGCCTCTTGTCTGCTGGAAAGGTCTATGAGGCCAGCCTTGAACACTAGGCAGTCGGCAGTTATGTGGTTAAAGCTTTGACTTGCCTGGCAGCACTCTGGCCTTGGTTCCCTCAATGCTGTTTCATTGCTGTGGAAAACAGCTCCCTCTTCAGTTTATCTCCTTCCTCCTGCATTTTCCTACAGGCAGAGACCAGGCAGTACCTCCCATCCCAGGCTGAAACAATCCCTCAGGCAGGCCATCATTTCATTCTCCTGACCATAGGTAACAATGTTGCCAAACTTCTGTGGCCCTGTTTCTGTGGCATTTCCCTACAGGAATCCCTAACCAATAAGTCAAGAACAATGAGGCCAGAGGTACTGCTTGAAATAAGAACACTGGTTGCTCTTCCAGAGGACCAAGTTCAGTTCTCAGCACCCACTGCAAATGGCTCACGGTAGCCCTGGGACAGCAGTTCCAGGGAATCTGTCGCCCTCTTCTGGCTTCTGAGGGTACTGCACACATGTGGCACACAAATGTACCACACTCAAGCGTGCGCACACACAATAATAATAATAATAATGATAATAATAATAATGATAATAATAAGCAATGAAGCTTTCAGTAACACTTAAAGACCTTCTAACTTGTACCCTCCACCTAGTCCTGAAGCCACTGTCACATTTTCAGTTTTTGTTATGGTTAAAATAACTCGAAACAGCCACATTTATCTGCTTATTATTCTATAGGCTGGGAAGAATGTGAAGAGCCTCCTTCCTGTTCTCTCCTCAGCTGAGGTGGTCAGAGATAGGATAGTGTGAAAACGCACACGGATCAGTGGCAATGCCAGCAGAGATCTGGGTACTCATCTGGAACTGCTGCCATACACCAGCCATGACTGTTCCGGGCAGCTGCTATTCAGTTTGGTTTCACCAAATGATAAAGTGGTGAATTAGCACAGTATTTCTGGATTTGGTGTTGGGGGCCGGTAATCCTAGCACTTGCGAGGCTGAGGATAGAGGATTGCATTGTAGCCAGCCCAGGCTACATAGAGACCCTGTCTCATAGAACAGAAACAGAATTAATACAAAGTATTAATACATAGCAATAATACATAGTATCTTTGTTTATCTTTGATGTTATTATAATCAAATGCCCTGATAAAAGCAAATTAAGGGAGAAAGTTTATTTTAGCTGGTAGTTCCTGGTTTGTTGTCCATCCATCAAAGTCATAACGACAGGAGCTTGAGGGAATGGGCTGCATTCAGAATCAAGAACAGCCGTCGGGGTTGGGGATTTAGCTCAGTGGTAGAGCACTTGCCTAGCGAGCGCAAGGCCCTGGGTTCGGTCCCCAGCCCCGGAAAAAAAAAAAAGAAAAGAAAAGAAAAAAAAAACAAAAACAAAAAACAAAAACAAAACAGCCGTCAGTGCGTGCCTGATAGACTGGAGCATACTCTCTCCATCTAATCCAGGGTCTTGCCCATGATACGGTGCCATCCATACTTGGGTGTGCCTACCCGCCTCCCTTTACCCAGTTAAGAAAACCCCTTGCACGGGGTTGGGGATTTAGCTCAGCGGTAGAGCGCTTGCCTAGCGAGCGCAAGGCCCTGGGTTCGGTCCCCAGCTCCGAAAAAAAAAAAGAAAAAAGAGAAGAAAACCCCTTGCAAGCCATATTCACAGAGCAACTTAATCTAGATAATTCATCTAAACTCCCTGTCCAGGGAATTCTAGGTTCCAGACTGTAAACTGAGAGTTAAAACTAACCAGCACGTACAGTCTAGAGCTGCGCCCCTTGTTCTTTACAAGTGAATTGCTACATTCGGCCCACCTTTAAGGGGCAAGGGATTACTTCATCTTAAAGGGTTTTTATTATCTTTGTAATTCATTTCTTCTGTCATAAATTATATCTGGACCATAGTGTTCCTCCCTCTACAACACCTACCCCCCCCACCCCCCGCCGCTGCCTGTGTACTCTCTCTCCATCCATTCATGGAGCACCGACTGAAGGCTGCTTCTATGTAAATGTTGTGGGCGGTGCAGCTGCTTAAGCATCTCCTGCAGGAGGACCTAATTGAGGACTGCCTGAGAGACCAAAGATTGCTGGTGCAGACAATGCCAGCCAATCAGGAACTGCTGTTTAGAAGAGATGCGTTCTTGGGACCAATGGGGTGGAGGGTATTAAAGAAACTTGTAGCAGTATTCAGAAAGCTTGCTGTGGCATTTCTCACCTGCTCTGGGGGTCTGTGACACTGACTGTGTCACTTCACCTCCAAGCCCCAAGGGCAGGTGGGGTCAGGAGGCGAGTAGTCCAGGGCACAGATAACACACTTCCCTTCAGAAAAGGGCAGGCCTCCCAGGGATATCCATTAAACATGGTATATCAAGTGGCAATAAGGCTAGGCACCTCCCCCCAGACATTAAGGCTGGATGAGGCAACTCAGTAGGAGTTCAAAGGTCCCAAAAGCAGGCAAGAGAGTCAGAGAGAGCACCAGCTCCTTTTGTTAGAAGTCCCACAAGAACACCAAGGTATACAACTATAGACAGAGAGCCTAGGTTAGATCCACGCAAGCTCCACGTTTGGCAGTTCGGTCTCTGTAAGCCCCTGAGAGCCCTGGTTAGTTGATTCTGTAGGTGTTCTTCTTGTGTTCTTGTCTCCCCAGCTCCTACAATCTTTCCTCCCCTCCTCCTGCAGGATTCCCCGAACTCTGCCTGTCTCTGCTGTGGGTCTCTAGATCTGTTTCCGTCCCTTGCTACTGAAGCCTCTCTGATGGCAGTTGTGCTAGGCACTGATCTATGAGGATAGCAGACGATCATTACACTTCATTTCTGTGACTTTTTTTTTTTTTTACAGTTGTATTTGCTTCTATTCTAGGTCTCTGCACCATTCTGCCGCTCGTCTCTGGCCGGGCAGGCAGTGTTGGGTGGGCTTCTTCTTGTGGTCTGTAGATCCTACTTCTTGATGGGAGAGACATCAAAGGATTCGAAGGCCCATTTAAAAAATAAATAAAGTTGTTATAAAAAATAAAAAATAATAAAGTTGTTATAAACAACCATATTTTAGTTCATATATAGCAACACCATTAAGTAGCATCATAATAGAGTGACTGTGATTTAACATAGTTGGTCTTGTGGGGGGTTTTGTTTTAAGACAGGTTTTCTCTATGTAGCTCTGGCTATCCTAAAACTTGCTTTACAGACCAGGCTGGCCTCAAATTCAAAGATCCACCTGACTCTGCCTCCCAAGTGCTGGGATTAAAGGCGTGTGCCACCACTGCCTGGCTTAATATTGTTTTAAACAAAAGAAAACAAAACAAAACATTTTCTGGTTATAAAGTCCCTTCCTCAAAACAGACTAATGTTTTAAAAAAATCTTTTCTAAATGAGTCATGTGACAAATGTGTTCAGTGGGTAGTCAAGCCTAATTTATATTGCCCTAATGGGCAACGGGATTAAGAAAGAAAAGCCAACTTTCAAAATCACTGCCTCAAAGGAATATTAGACTTTTGCTGCTGTTTGAGATAGGGCTTCTCTATAGCCTTGACTATTCTGGAGTTCGCTCTGTAGACCAGGCTGGCCTTGAACCCACAGAGAATACTCCTGCTTCTGCCTTCTGAGTTCTGGGATTAAAGGCATGTGCCACCCCTGGCCATCTTAGATTCTTTTTAAAATTTAAAACCATTTATTTATTCTATTGTATGTGTACTGTTTTTATTGCATTGTATGTGCATGTATATAAGCCACATCCAGCGTGGTTCCAGGGGCAGATCTGACTAGGGCGAAGAGAGAATGAAGGAAAGGTGGATAGGCAGGCAGGCAGGCAGACAAGCAGACAGACAGACAGACAGAAAGACAGACAGGAAAGCTGGGATAGGGTGCAGTGGGATTCCGCATGTTTACTATACACAGTAGACTGGAGAGAGAGGATTATTGCTTACAGCTGAACAGGGAGGCAAAGCTATTGCATACAGATAAGCAGGGATGCAGGGTTTATGGATTAAGGAGACAGACAGATTTAGTTAATCTTGGTAGGAGCGATCTCTGTCAGGGAACTGTCTGTAGGCCATAAATATCTGGGGAGAATAAGCTGTGGTGGACATTTCTGCACATACTGTCAACATCCACACGTGGACCAGATGGGGTGGCTTTACTTTGTTCCTCTGGGCCCGAGGCTAGGTCCTTGGCATGGCCATGCTCACGTCAGCCGTGTGTGTTCCCTCAGGACCTCACTTCCTCTTTTCCTTACACATAAACAAGCACCACATGCCCGTCTGGTGCCTGAGGGGGTCAGGGAAGGCCTGGGTCCCCTGGGACTGGAGTTAAAGATGGTTGTAAGCCATTGTGTGGATGCTGGGAATCAGACCCTCTGCAAGAGCAACAAATATTCTTAATTGCCGAGCCAACTCTTCAGCCCCAACCATGCTAGAGTCTCCTAAGGATGCACAATTAGTTCCTGCTACTCCAGTATCCAAAACGATGAAAGAATAATGGAGTTGAAACTAGAAAAAGCTAGCTTTACAGATTCTTTCCTGTGTGTCCTTTCCTCTTTGTTCCCCCCTACCCTCTCACCTACTCCACCGTCTTCCTAAATTTTGTACTATACCCACAGTTACACCTGTTTACGCACATACATGTGCACGTTCTGAGCTAAGGTCAGCACATGAAGGAGAACATGAAGGTTTTCTCTTTTCAAGAGTTTGTGTCACCTTGTTTGATATCCATATTTCCTACCAATGTCATAATTTCATTTTCTCTATACCTGAATAATCATTTTCCGTATGAGCCACATTCCCATTATCCCGTTCTCTGTTGATGGGCATCTGGCACGGTTGCATTTCATAAACTAGGCTTGCAACGAGATTCTTGGGATTATAATTTCTCCAGGAAACTCTGTGTCGTGGGTGGGGACAGACTAGCCGTGGGGCTCATGAGGACAGAGGAGGGACAGGACTTCGCTTCATCCTGATGCTCGCCAGGGTCCTGGCTAACGTGCGCTAGCGCATCTCCCGGCTTTTGTTTCACTGTTCTGCAAATCATGATGAAGCCCCGGGCAAGGCAGAGATGGAATTTCTTTCTTTTTCAGATTTGGCCAAAACTGTAAACAAACCCATTTCCCCTGCCAATCCCTAGGTTTTGAGGCTTCAGTTACCTCAGCTCCACATAACAGATGGAGCTGCCCCTTAGAGAGATTCCTGAAGTTTCTACATCAGTCGGTAAAATCAGGCTTAAGGCCATAAAGTGATGGATTGAGCTGTAAATATTTAACTATAGAGTATGTAACACACAATCTCAAAGGCACTGAAACACTATGATATATTAGTTATGATCCCAATTGAACATTCCTCTTTCGATACAAGAAGAGAAGACATCAGGCATTTTATTTATTTTTACATAGCCAAGTATGAATTTACTTTGCTGTATTTGTGTAATAAATCAAACTGTCACAATGGTCAGGAATACGTGGCTTTGGATTGCCATGAAAATCTGTATATTCCTGTCTACACACAGCGACCTTTTCACCTGACCAGCCCCGGGACAACGTCAGGAGGTCTCTGACATGTGATGACATTGAGTTCCTGGGTCTCTCACAAAAAGAGAGTGCTTACCAGATTTTGAGCAAAGATGTTTGGGGGGCTGTCATCAGGGTTTTTAGATACTCTTCCTCCAGGCTGCATGCATGCTGGTTCACATAAGTGATGAGGTCATGACCTTATGTGAGCATGTGCTCTACATGCTGCTGACAGTCCTTGAATCACCCTGGTGAGCACTTTGTCACACAATGAGGGACAGCAATTGAGTTCACAAAACTGTCACGGTGCAATCAGGAAGCATAATCAAATGAGAATATTCCAGAGACAGCACACAGCAAACCGTCGTGCTTGGCAAAATGTAGAGATATCTTTTCTTCTGAGAAGCATAAAAATAGCTACCCCTGACACTATTGTTTCCTTTCTGTCTGCGCTTTAACTCATGTGGCTTTTTGCACCGAGCCAAACAGAAGCCTCTCTTGATCCCAGCTAAAAAGACCCCACCTTTGTCAGAGCCTGTGCACAGTGCCAAATCTTCAGGAATAAAGTCCCTCAGTTCACGCTCTCCCTCAGTAGCAGGGATTGCAAACTCATAATTGTTACTTCGTTTCAAGTGAAGAGTGACGAATTGTACTTCAGAGCGTAGAGTGTTTCCAAAGCCCTGAACTGTGATTATCTCCTGGGCCTTCGCTCAGAGTTCATTCATCTTCTTTCTCCAAACCGTTCAAGGCCCAGTGTTGTCTTTTCTGGTTCATCTTTCCTTTCTTTATAAAAGAGATGCATTTGTATCATCTCTAGTAATGTTTAGGCACGCACGTCTGGGTGGCAGTCAGCACACTGCCCGTCTGGGGGCAGGGAGTTTGTGCACAGGCCTGCAGGTGCCTTAGAAGCCTCTGAGCAGGAGTCACAGCTGTGAGCTGTCTCACGAGGATGCTAGAATCGGACTCAGGTCATGTACATGACAGCCGGGCTTTCTCCCCATCCCCTGTCAGGCCTTTCTTTAGAGAACGACTTTGTTGTTACTTCTTTGAGAGAGTAAGAGGGTTGAGACCGGGTCTCACTCTGTTGCCCAGGCTGATCTCAAACTAGTGGCAATCCTCTTGCTTCTGAGATTCCAAGCTCACACATCGGACAAAAGCTTATCTTTATTCTGTTATGACCTCCCTGGTCGACCTTCTTAAGATCCCCTGACATTCCTGAGGTCTCTGAAGAACACAGTTACCACTGTGCTCATAGGCTAGGAGAACTCTGGATCATTCTGTATTGAAGGAAAGAAATGGCAGGGGTCCATAAAGTGTGATGTTAGTATTCTAGCGTGAGCCTAGTTGAGTGACTGTAAGCCGACTTGTGCACATGGCGGATCCTCAAGAACTAACTGCTAAATGGATAATGAAGGGCCTAGTTTTGAAGAGATCAAAGAAGTTGAGTGACTTGCTCTCAGTTCCTCTTCTAGGCCATTCTAAGCCATAGCATCCTGACAAGAGTCCACGTCTTTCTGCTCCGCCCGTTCCCATGATGTTGTGTCTTCTAGGTTTCAGTATTTGGTATCAGATTTGGGAGATTATGAATGTTTATGCCTCTGGGGACCTGGCAACTAATCCATCTGTCTGCAAGAAGGCTGTCCCCGGGGCTAGGCTGGTGTCTGACCAAGTCAGGTGCTATGAGTCCTTTTTCCTGATCTTAAGAAAGCATTGCTTTCTCTCGAAAAATATTCTCTCCTCTTCCTTATAAAATTAGACGAGACAAAGACTGAGATTACATGAGACAGGTGAGTGTTCGACAGTACCAAGTAAAGTGCTTGTGATTTTTTTTTTTTTTGTAGCATAGAAGTAATCAACAAATTAAGATGTTGAAGTGTTTACCTGTAATCCCAGCGTTTAGGAAGCAGAGGCCTGTGGGTCACGAGTTTGAGGCCCACTTAGGCCACACAGTGAGACTCTAGCTCAAAACAAAACAGTAGTTTAATTATAAAAAAATATAGATATAATAGGGACATTTAAAACTTCTATTATCTTACTCTGATCCAAAGTTAACAGTTGTTCATTAATTATTTGTTATATTATACTGCTAATTATGTGTGTGTGTGTGTGTGTGTGTGTGTGTGTGAGAGAGAGAGAGAGAGAGAGAGAGAGAGAGAGAGAGAGAGAGAGAGAGAGATCTCAGTGTTGAGGTTGCTTCCCACAGCTCTACATATACCTTAAATAGAATGACCTTCAGTAGGGGAAAAGTAGGGGCTGAGACACAGAAACATGAGAAGGCCAAGAGACCAGGGAAAGACACAGGCAGAAAGGAGTTAGTTAACCTTAGGGCCACTCCCACAGCTCGATCTCCACTCCAGAGCCAGCTCTGGCTGCCTCACACTAGTTTTTCTCCCTTTTACTCCCTGCCTCTCTTGCAACGGTAGTCTAGCTACCGTGGTTAATCATTCATGCACAGCAAACGTCTAGCTGACTGTATGTATGTTTATTTGTAAGTATGCAAGTTCAAATCTCAACAAGTGTAGGATCAGGGGAGGAGAAACAAGGAGCCATGATAAATCTACTCTGATAAGTCTGGGTAATGGTGGGATCTGGTTTCTATGACTCTGAGGAATAACATTTCACCCAGATCAAATGAGAGGCAGAGCCCCGGGAAGCTTTTCCTAGAGCATGGCTAAGGATCTGAATGCCAGAGGGGAAGTTGACCTTAGCAAGATAGAGGAAGTGGGGTGGGATCTTTGAGTATGCCTACCAGATTCTGAGCTGATTGCAATTACAGTATTTGAAGGCAGAGATTGGTCCTAAGCCTGACCAGTACTTAGATGATTCTGTTTGCCATGCTATGGCCTGCTAGGCAAGACTCCTTGCCATTGTTTTGCATCCTAGCACCACTTGACAAACAGAGCGTGACAATTCGAGTGCCTACAGCCCCAGTGTTGTGGGGGTCGGTCACAAGGGAATATCCATCCACCTAGATCCAGGTTGTGAGAAACTCTGTCTCAGAAGAGCAAGGCAGACAGTGACAAGGCAGGACACCTGACTCCCTACCCTGGCTTCCAGGCATTTTCTCCAAGCAAAGCAACACAATCCTTCTGCAGCAGTTAAACAAGAAGGCCTCGGGGTAGAGAAATGGATCAGCAACTAGGAGTGAGCAGTGAGCTCTTGTTGAGGACCCAAGTTCAGTTCCCAGCACCCACATCAGGCAGCTCACAATTACTTCAAATCGAGGGTATCTAATGCTTCTGGCTTCCTGCATTCGTGTGCACAAACCTCTCCATACACACATATGGACGTGTAATTGGAAACAATAAAGATAGATATAAGAAAAAAACTCTTTTCAAATAAATGAGACAGAAATATTGTATTTTCCATCTCGGAGAGTTCAGTTACATGCTGGCAATTAAAAGTACCAGATATGGGCCTGGTTTTTCATAATGAAGGCGTGACTTCTGCTGATACAACTGTCCCACAGAACAACCCAATCCAAAACTATGGATATTAAAAAATATTACATCATTATATCTAGGTGAGATGTGCATGGGGGTGTGTGTGTGTGTGTGTGTGTGTGTGTGTGTGTGTGTGTGTGTGTGTGCACGGCAGTGTCGTGCTCTCTCTCTCTTGCATGTGGTGGGCAGAGAACACCTGGCCACCTGGAGTTGGTCGAAACCTTCCACCATGTTGATCCTTGTCTAAAAGCTGGTCCAGACAGCCTTGCTCAAGGTGACCCTCTAACTTCTAGCTGAACTACAGACCTGGTTTATTACCCAGGTAAGTTTAATTGTCATCCAACTAGATGCTGGAGAAAACATGCCCACCTTAAACATCCTGCAGGATCAGGTGAGAGTTTGACTTTCATTATAAGGTAGAAACAGACAAGGGAATAGCAAAAAACTGTCGTCTCTGGGTATCAAACTCAGGTCATCAGCAAGGCCTTTACCCAGTGTGCTATCACTCCAACCCCCAATACATCTATACACACGTATACATAGCTGTACACACACACACACACACACACACACACACACACACACACACACACACACAGAGCCATGCTGTAATCATCCCAGCACTTGGAAGGTTGGGGATATAAGGTTGTTGGACCATCTGGGCTACACACAAAGACTGTCATAAACAGTTATAATGAAAACTAAACAAAATAAGGGGGGAGGGGAACTTCCGTGAAGACTGAAACATACTGGGAAGTGGTCACAGAAGTTAACAACCATAGACAAGGCTTCTATGGGCTTTAAAAGCGAAAGGGTAGAATCCCACGTGATCACAGCAGCTCAGAAGTGGTTTGAGACTCAGGAAGGACAGTATCCAAGGGGACGTTTGAGGGGTCACTGAGCGTACATTTAATTTAGAGGGCATTTATAAGACTGGCTGACACAACCCGGAGCTGGATTGTCCCTTCTTGAGACAGGAGAGCTGACGGGATCAATAGCTGCTCAATCTGAAAATGAGGAAGCCTCAGAACAAGAGAGAGCAATGTCATAGTGGGACCGGAAGCCGAGGACCTGGATGCTCCTGGGGAGGGGGAAGGTGTTGGTACGAACCTACATTCACTGTCTGAGTCTGGCGTTTCTGCTGAACTGTCAGCGAGTCACACACCTGCTCCAGGAGGGTCATGTGTCATCCACGTTCTGTTCCATCCAGGGTCCTGGCCTACTGAAGGGTGCCAGTCATGTTCAGAATGAGCCTTCCCCACTCAGTTCGCTGACCCACAGGCAATCATTTTTGGTAACACCCTCGGAGGCACACCCGGAAATGTGTTTCCTAGGTATCTCTCAATCCAGTCAAACTGACAAATCAAAATTGACATTACAAGAAGAGCTTTAAATTCTTCACATAAACTCTGCTTGACTCTTCTACAACACACATTAAGACAGACTCCAAGCAACCCGTCCAAAAGTAAGAACAAGAGAGTCCAGCCAGTGCTTGCTAACTGTCTATTAAGGCAGTTAAGACTTTACAGAAGAACCTAGAATCTTTTCAAGACTCTATTCACAAATATCAAAATGCAAGATAAAAACCTGGTAGATAGAGTAAGAAATAGCTACATGACGTCCATTATGAAGGGAAAGGCAGCCAATAGGAATCCATTTTGAAATGACCCAGGCAGCCAATAGGAATCCATTTTGAAATGACCCAGGCAACGGGGAACTGAAGGAGTGGCTCGACCACTAAGAGTGCGTACTGCTCTTGTAGATGACTGCCCGGAAGTAAATAATTAACACGTAGTCACTGGTCGGAAAGGAAATGGCAAGAGACCTTGTCACATCGGGAAGGAGCGACGGCAGTCAGAGTGAAGATATGGGATAAAGTTCAACAGATTTTCTTCTAATCTTGGGGTCTCTAACTGTTGTTCAGTAGCATCAAGAATTATAATGGCTCATAGCCCCACCCAGATTACCCAAAAGTAATCCATTGGTCTTAGGAACCAAACCAAGGCACACACATAATTAAACATAAAAATATTTTTAAAGTTACCATTGGAAGTTATTTAACAGGCAGTGCTTTGGACAGACTTGTCTGTGACTTTTATCTGCATGATCTGCAGCACACTTCCACACTGCCTTGGGCTCCAACTCAGATCCTGTGTGGAAGGGTACATGCTGTGGGGTTTGACAGTCTTGGAACTTCTAGCACTGGAGAAAGACTAGCACTCAGGGTATATGGGAAAAGCTTATAGCATTTTCAATAGAAGAAGTAAAAGAAAAAACAAAAACACCCCCCCAAAAAAACAATTGAAAAACAATGAAAAAGTAGATTATGGGAAAGAAAATTAAGGAATGATTATACCCACTACTCCAGGACAAACAGATAACACATACATACACACAAGCTTAGAAATAGCTTTTTATTGCTATATTAAAAGTCAAGAAAAATAGATGCACATCTTCCCTACAAAACTATAAAATATTCAAGATGATACTTTTCCATCAATGTACTGAGATAAAAAAGACAAATTTATAGATAAGAGTTATTTCCCATTAACATGCTCTGGTAGCTCTTGAAAGAACCATCGTTTTCTTTTCTGCATCCCTATTAGACGTAGAAGTTACAGCTTTCTGTCAGAGTTATCCAAAAAGCGGGCACTTATAACTAAACGTCTCGTCACATCACAACTAAAGCCCATGTAAGTTGTGACTTCCTCCTTTCCCTTTTACGTGTATAGTCATGGTTAGTGAGTGCGCCCTGGGTCTTCCAGCTTGGCGGGGAAGAAAGCCTACTTAAAATAAGACATTTGATTTACCTCGCTGTCCTTAAGAAAACTGAAACTACTTGTCACCAGTCCTTAAGAAAGTACTTGTCACCAATCTTTAAAAAGTATGCTTGCCTTAATCTATCATTGCATTGAGAGGTCCCAGTTGCTGTTTCTAAGTGCACGGATTAAACAATAGCCACACTCCTTAAGGGAGGAAAGTACCATGGAGGGGTGGGCTCTGTTTGACACAGCACAGGAAAGCTGTACACTTTTGATGTCACTAATTCCATAAAGTACATTCATTTCAATTTCTTGCTAAGACCTGGGAGAGAGAAGGCATTCATGTTGACGTAGATCACTGTTGAAATAAAGCGTTCTTTCCTGAAATTAGATTATGGGGTAAGCCACGCCAGATAATCTTTGCTGAAGATATAAGCTATAATTATTTTGGGAGGTTTCAATCACTGTTTGGAATTGATACCTAAGCCTTTCTTCTCTCCTATTCTTTGCAGACTTTTTAATGGGATATTTGAGGGGGGGGGATGCTTTAGGTAGGAAACATCAGCTTTTGAAAGATAAAGGTATAATTATCATTAGAATAAAGAGCCCATTAAAAGAAGAGTCTCAAATAGAAAGATCTTTTCGATATATTGTGCTATGCGATCTTTCATAAAAGCCGGAAAAGAAAGAAAAGGAACGCCTATAATATTACCCTCCCATTAGCCCACTTGAGAGAAAAGGAAGGGCCGAGATGAGAGTACTCGAATACTTCGCAGTGGAGCTGTTCTAGTGCCACATAATTAGCGTTGCATGATAGCCTCTGTGGGCCTATATGGAAAGAAAAGGCAGCCGTGACTCTTGGGGTTCAGTTACTACCCTCCCATTCTCCTCCTGCCCCGCCCCCATCCTCCCCTCACCCCCCATAAACCCCCAACCCCTGAATTTGACCGGCTCTTTATACTCTGTTACCAAACTGTTTGGTGTAACCATACTTAGTTTGGTGTAACTTTTACCTAGCACGCATATGGATTTTATTTATTTATTTATTTATTTATTTATTTATTTATTTATTTATTGGATTTCTGAGATAGATAGGGGATCCTGTATCCCAGGCTGGTCTTGAGCTCTCTAGCTGAAGAATGATCTTGGATCACTCATTCATAGTGGTTCTGATGCTGTTACTGATTTTGGAAGTAGAATTAATTAATAGGAAGGAACCAGTGATGCACTGAGGTGATTCTGAGCTGTTATGGAGTTTGGGAGATCTGATAGACTAAAGGTTGTATTTGGTCTTTTGGAAATAAATCATGTTACCTAAAAGGAAGTTCGCTACACGCCAAACATGTTAAGTGTATTTCTCTGTAAACTACACGTTTTTTCTCTCCACCTTAAAATTCTTGTTTGGTTTGGCTTTATTTATTTAAAAGACGGAGCCGTGCTAAAACACGGTGGCTGGTGGGTGGTACACGCCAGTCATCCAGCTTTGGGAAGGCAAGGAGAACCACGTCTTCAAGGTCACCCTTAACTATACAACGAGAGAGGCCAACTGGGTTACTAGAGAAACCAAAATCCTAAGAGAGAGTTTCACTCAGTTGCCCAGGCTGGCCTTGAACTGTACCTTAAGTTCAGCCTCTCGAGCAGCTGGAACTACAGACTCACACTTTAGTGCCCAAGTGCCTCAGTCAGAAAATGCAGAGAAACCAAAAACCAGCCACTCTGCACCAGGCCTCTGTAGAGGAGTGGTTTGAAGCTTTGATTCAGTCGGGAATCTTTGTTTACTGACGCTAAAGGTCCTTGCTCCCAATTGGTTTTTGATCTATCAATAAAGATGCCAGTGGCCAATGGCTGGGCGGAAATAGGCGGGACTTCCAGGTTTCTGCAGGCTAGGAGAGAAGGTGGAAAAGGTAGAACCAAGACACTTGGGGGAGAGAGGTGGAATAGACTCAGAGCTGCAGGGGAGATCTTCCAAAATGTAGGCGGAAAAGGAAAGCAGCCCACGGAAGGGCAGCCTGAGAGCATCTTGAGCAGCAAGACCAATGGGCTTCGCAGAAAGTGAGCGGGCAACTAAGTTGAGGGTAGATTTAGAGATGTTGAGCTAGGAGTAAAGGTAAGGGCATGGTAGAAGGGCGTGGATGGCTTAGAAGAGCTCAGCCACACAGCCAATAAGGCAACTTAAAAATTAGCTAATGTGCGTGTCTTTCATCCTCGGATCGAAGAGAGCCCCTGGGCAGGTACGAGCCTGCGACTGTCTGAGAGCTCAGAGCACAGTCGCCTAAACTACCCGCTACAGGCATCGTTTCGGCCCAGTTACTACTGCAGATTTCCATCAGAGCTGAGAGAGAAGTCTGGTCGTGTGAAAATCACTTCTAAATCTCAGCTCCCTGCTAAGAACTCCAAATTCCACAGAAATCAGGAAGGAACCTGCCTATGGTCCGAGGGAAGGGCAGACCAGGATAGGTGTGTTTCCAAATAGTGTTCAGCCGCTAAGATCCCGAGGAACCAGTATGGCAATGGCTTGAAGGCTGTGAGTATCCTCGTCCAAGTCTTCTTGTCGGCAAGACAGATGCCCTGTTAAAATTAGAGAGCATCAAGGCAGGCTCTGGCTTGTTGGCAATGGCTAATGCCCCAGGATCTCCATCTAAGTCTTTCCGGCGCCTTTCCCATCATCTAAGGGGTCCCCTTGGAAGAGGACCAAAGGTAAGGCAGCATCCTGTAACAATTCCACTAGCCTTCATCTGCAACTTTATTCCTAGGTAGACCATAGTGCTGCCAATTAGAATAAACAGGGGAAGGAATATGGTGAAATATAGGATCTTGGGCAGGGGAGCCAGACTGCCAGGGTTTGAATGTCAGTCCCACCAATTAAAGAATTGTGTGATGCTGGGCCAAGTTATAACCTTTCCAAGCTTTAGATCTTTCACCTAAAATGGGGCTAGTTACAATACCTGTCTCACAGAGTCTGTCTGGAGACTGAAGGAGCTAATATTTGTAAAGCACGTAGTAAGAGCTAGAGAAGCACTTTGGAAAATAAAAACAGAATCTCGAGGGCACCCTTCACAGGCTGTGGACGCAAGGCGGGTTTATGGGGCCTGAGCGTGTTTGCATTGCAAGAGGTTCAGAAGCTGAACCGTGAAGTATACCGGCTCCTGGGAGTACTGGCACTGGACTGAGTGTTACAAAAGCTTCCAAGTCTAACCAGAGATCTCTTCAGCTGTCTGCAACTAACCAACTGCTCCAAAACACCCTCGTATATTCTATCACGTTCAGGGTCTGTGTGAGCCCAAATGAGCTGGAGAGGGAACTAGATATTTTCCTAAGGCACCACCACCGCTGCCACCCCCATGTTTTCCTCACAATATCTTTGTGGCACAATGGTCCAAATCCCTCTCCAGGTATTTGTGATCTTATTTTAAAGATTAAGAGAGGTTCTACCTAGTTCTGAAATCACTGGGCTCCCCGAATTAATGGGGCATAGCCAGAGGCCAAGGGTGCTACCAGTTCATCAGACAACCCACTGGCAGGTACGTCCAACGCCCGGGTCCTCAAGAGGAAAGAGGAAACAATCACAACTTATATTGATCGTGTCCTTTTACATTTGGTAAGTTTACAGGCCTCAGTCAACACAATCGCTCTCAGGAAAACCTCCTTGGTTACCACAATATACATCGGCCTAGGGCTAGGTAGGAGAAGCTAAATCGTAGGGCTGACTTTGGAAGAGAAGTTACGTGGCTGCATCAACATTTCACATGGTGGACCTCTGGCCAGTGTCAACAAGGCCGAGGGTTCTTTTCCGGGCTGCTCCCTCGCTGCTTAACTCTGCGTCTGCAGCGTCCATGTTGTGGGCGGAGCTTATTGCTATGGCGCCCTCCATTCCGTCTGCGTTGCCTCCATTTAGCTGAAGAGGGACAGAGCCTGGTTCCCTAGGGCGTTTCCATTGTGGCCTGGTGACAATCCAAAAGATGAGGGCTCCAAATACCAGAATCAGAAGGCCCAGGGTATTTGTAAAAACACCTTCTGGTGGGAATGAATGGTACGAAGGATTTTTCCTAGGAAGAAAGCGAAAGGGGGTCCAGTCACAAGCACACAGCATACACTGACTCCACTTGCTCAAGGTGAACCCTGGTGCAGCTTCAAGGTAAATGTCCTTAAAGCACGGCATTAAACAGACATAGAGGTTATGCTATGGTTCACACTATAGAATATCATAAAATTATTTAAAATCTCAAGTAAGAAAAGTATAGCACTTGAGTTATCTCATATCACTTAAAAACAAAAAGAGGATACAGAAATGAATACATACTATAATTACAATTATAATTACAATTAGCATAAAGTTCACACACCCCAAAAATGAATATACAACTCACAACCCCAATAAGTCTACCACACTTTTAGTAATATTATACTATATGTATGGGGTGAGAAATTAAATTAAAAATAGTTAAACCTTACTTTTTTTTTTTTTTTTATTATAAAAGGGTTATTTACAGACCTAGAGAGAAGGCTCAACAGTTAAGGGCATTGCTGCTCTTCTAGAGGACCTAAATTTGGTTCCGGGCAACTCAGAACTGCCAGTAACTCCAATCCCAGGGGAATCTAGCGCCCTCTTCTGGCCTTCAAGGGCACAGCTTGTATAGGGTACACAGACACATATGAAAGTAAAACGCCCATACACAAAAATAAATCGTTTAAAATGGCTATTTATATGATATTTTCCTCGTGAACTTATCTTTTACATTTTCTAGCTTACATATTAAGAGAAAGAAGGCTACAGACTTACAGGACAAAGAACAGCTTTTCCGTCACTCCCATGAGGACCGTGGCAATCACTGTTCCGAAGAGGAGGAGTCCAGAATACACATGTATGGGCATGACGATTGCCCGGAGGGAGGGCGGAGCCCATGGAAGCAGAAAGATGAAAAAGCCTACAACAAGCTGAACACCAGAAGAACAATGGTTATCATTTAATTTTAATGGTTATCAGTTTTAAATTATTATTCTAGCTGGATGTGGTGACACATGCTTTCAGTCCCAGCACCTAAGAGGCAGAGGCAGAACCAGGGGTTACAAACGGATAGCAAATTTCTTTCTTTTTAAACTTTTTACAAAAATGTGTATTTATTTATATATATATTTATTAATTTTTACGTATATCTGCATGCACATCTGCAGGCCAGAAGAGGGCATCAGATCAAATTATAGATGGTTGTGAGCCACTGTGTGGTTGTCGGGACTGGAACTCAGGACCTCTGGAAGAGCAGCTGGCGCCCTTAACCTCTGAGCCATCTCTCCAGCCCCACAGCGAATTTCTTTAGGCACAGTTCCAACATTCAAAATTAGCATTTATAATAATCCCTGGCTCCTTCTAGAAAGTTCCTAATGCCCACGTAAGAATATGTATGTATGTGTATATAACATAAACAAAACACTCTCTCATTTTCTTCTCCCTCTCCCTCCCCCTCCCCTTCTTTCTCCCCGTTCCTTCTCCCCTGCTCCCTCCCTCCCCATCTCTGTGTGTGTTTGTGTGTGTGTGTGTGTGTGTGTGTGTGTGTGTGTGTGTGTGTGCTCTCCAGGATGGCCTCGAACTTGCAATCCTGCCTCAACCCAAACTTCCCAAGTGGTAGGACTGAATGTGCCCTGTTTACACAGTTGATGATTTTAAGTGTATACATGGGGCACCTTGCTTTTTCCCCCTTTAATGATGTATCTTGCAGATGGGCAGATATTGTCATTTCAATACATTTATCTAGTTTAATTTGTTTGGTAATTAATGCCCTATTTTAAGGATATAGCAATTTGTTTATTAAGTATAAAGAGAAAACGGGTTTTGTTTTGTTTTTTCTTCTTCCTCCAAAAACCAAACCAAGGACATGTAGTTCACTCTGGTCAGCCTACAAAGCTATGTGGGTAGAAACTGATGCCAGACATGGTGGCCTGACCTTTGATCCCAGCACCTGGGAGGCAGAGGCAGTCAGATCTCTACAAGTTCAAGGCCAGCCTGGTTCCAGGACAACCAGGGCTACACAGAGAGACCTTGTCTCAAAAGCCAAAAAACAGAAAGAGAGAAACTGACATTTATGAGGAAGAAGCAGATGCTGTCTGGGTTAATTCTCTCAGTAACTAAGTCTGTGATGGGATTCTTCTTTACAGAGGTCAGTAGGATGTCTGCGTAAGCTGAAGTCTGTTCCACCCCTACAATTGTTATTTTGGCCCCTGGCTTCTGTTCAGTAACTATTCTCCTCTCTTCGAGAAAATGTAGCTGCTATAGATTATTGAATTTATAGAATTTATTGGAACTCTTTTCTTCAAGTACTGATTTAGTATTTGTATGTTTAGTTAAATTAAAAAGTATTAAAATAGAGAAGATGGAAAGATAATTATTGTAGCTGTTCCTCCTTTCTGATGCGCAGCCAGAACAGAGGCTGAGTGGGGTCCAAAGCCCTGAGACCTTAGGATCCGTGCAGCGAGCATTGGTAATGAGCAAAAAGCTTTTGATGGCCGTGGGCATAGCTCATTGTTCACCTAATGTCCCGATGTCTGAATATGTTGAAAATGGCCCAGGGATTCACTTTTGGTCTTTCAAAATATCCCCACAATTCCTTCCCACAGTTCCTTCAGTGATGCTGTTAGTATCAAAAGGCAAACTTCCCTTGCCTATGCTGTGCTTTCTGTGTGGAAATACAGCTCAGCTCAATGAAAGCCAGAGATTTTGTATAGGTGGCTTCCTGAAATGCACCCTTGTATCTTTTTTTGAGTCCTCCCAGTGGAATACATAGTTTTGTTTTTGACCATTTTTACCCCAAGATCCTTACTATTATCTCATTTCTTTTGTGCTTATCATGTGTGTCTGTTTTGTTTTTTAAATTTTTACCTTTTATTCCCCCACCCCCACTGAGCCAGGGTCTCATTATATAGCCCCATTATATAGCCTCATTATATAGCCTCATTATATGTCCTGGAATTCTCTGTGTAGACCAGGCTGGCCTTGAACTCACAGAGCTCTGCTTGCCTCTGCCTCCTGAGTGCTGAGATAAAGACATGTGCCACCACACCGATCAGTGATGTGTAATCCTGGAGGGTGCAATGAGTTCAGTAGACATTTCAGGCAGACATTTGCTTACAGAGTCTCTCAGCGATTTAAATCTTATTTCTGCTTTTAAATAAGTTAGTTAACATAAGAAAGTTAGTCTTCAGAGGAAAGGGGAAGAATCAGAGAACCTCTGACTTTGTTGAGAGTGTTAGGGAATGTAATGATGCAGTCATAATTTGTGGTAATTTATGATAGTCTCTCACCACCTTACAAATGAGGAGAGCAGTGTATAACATAGTGGACCCAGAAGCTTGAGATAGTCTTTCATTGTGCCTGTGTATATAAGGAAATAGATGCTAATTTTTTAAAAAGAAGATTTACTTATTTTATGTGTATGTTTTGCCTGTATTTATGGAACTATTTGGGAAGGATTAGGAGGTGTGGCCTTATTGGAAGAGGTATGTGACTAGGGTCAGGCTTTGAAGTTTCAAAGGTATTACCATTTCCAGTCCCTACCTCTCTCCCTTCCTCCCTACCACCCTTTCTCCCTCCCTTTTTCCCTTCCTCCCTCCTACTTTCAGATCAAGATGTGAGCTCTCAGTATTCCTGCCATCAAGCCTTTGTTCTTCCGCCATGGACTCTAACCCTCCGAAACTACAGCCTAAACCTCGTTTGTATGTTGTCTTCCTAATAGTGTCTTTCTTATCGCAATAGAAAATTAAGGCTCTGCTGTAATTAGGTAATAAAAATTTACTTTTGTAGGGTTTGCTCTAAACAGTTGAGCTTTTCTTAGTCATTGCTCTCTTAAAACACGGGGGTGTCTTCTACTGTGCTAGTTTATCTCACTCTAAGAAATAGATATGTTAGCCCAGGCTGACCTGGAAAATCACCAAGCAGCTGAGAATGACCTTGAATAACTGGTCCCGCTGATTTCACCTCCCAAATGCCAGGGCTACAGGCCTGTGCCACCATGCCCTGCTGTCGTTTTTTTAAAAAAGCTTTTAATGTGAAGATGGTTCATGAGAGCAGGAGCCATCTGTGTGGCTAGCTTTCCCATCAGACACTGTTTGCTTTGCAGGGTTGGGAGGTGGATTTGATGGTTTAATTTAATTACAGAATTGCATGACGCATTCCCACCTCCCCTTCATCTTTCTGCATATCTGCATATGCACTCATTTCTTCATTTTTTCCCCCCATATATTTTGAAACCTCTATTATGAACCGGAAGTCGTCTTGAGTGCTTGGTCTGCTACACAAGGCTATTCAGCCTCCTGTATTCCTGGTACTCATTGCATTTGCATAAGGCTCATATAACATAGCCAGGTATGGTGGCACATGCCTGGAATCCCAGCACTTGGGAAGCTGAGACAGGGGAATCGGAGCAAGTTCAAACAGCCAAAGACTGGGCTGTGTGTGTGTGTGTGTGTGTGTGTGTGTGTGTGTGTGTGTGTGTGTGTTCCTGCGTGCTTGTGCACATGTCCGTGCTGAAGAGATGGCTCAGTGGTTGAGAGCATTTGGTGCTTTTGTAGAGGACCCAGCACTTACATGGCATCTCACAAATTCCTGTAATTCCAGTTACAAGGGATCTGAACACCTCTTCTGGCTCCAAGAGCAACAGACATGCATGAGGTACACAAACCCACAAGCAGGAAACACTCATACGCATAAACTAAAAAGAAATACATTGTTTTTTAGAATCTTACTGTGTAGCCAAACTCTTGTTACAGTGTCTTCTTTACATCAGTTTTTCTCAAGCATGACCATGTACTCAATGGCCTGGTAGAGTTGTTAGACTTAGCAGATTTTGGTCCCCAATCCCACGGTTTTGATTGAGTTGATCTGGGTGGAAGCCGAGAACCTGTGCTCCTCATTTCCCTGGAGATGCTAAGACTGCTGTCCTGGCTTTGAGAAAATCGAGCTACTTCATTTCCAGGTTATGTTCTTCACACCCAAGAGCAAGGTGACACCCAGCTTTCAAGGTTAAAAATTCTAACCGGCATCAGAAGAACATGTCCACAGATGTGGATAAACAGATTGTGGTCACCACAATGGCGGCTTAACCTCTGGCTGACATCTGACATCTCCCTGCTCCCCTCTCAGCACCTGCACATGGCAACATCCCAGCTTGGCTCTGCTCAGGTCATGAGTGACCCTGGCTGCTAGGCCAATGAACTGCCGATGGCATCCAGGAAGACTGCATCAATGGGAGACTCCTTGCGGTCAGCATCACCAATCAGCCCTCCCTTCACCCCATTCTCCTCCATGCACCAAGCAAACCTCAAAGACTCCTCCCTCTCTTCATTGACAGTGGGGTTGGTGTTGCACCTCTGATTTTCCATCTACAACCCACTTCCTGCAGACCTGCTCTTTAGATGATTGTGTCTTCCGGCCCCCACATCTCGTTGCCATCTGATGTCATCTCGTTGATCTTTTCACATGCCCAAGCTTCTCTGATATAAAGTAGAAGCCCGGGACGGGGGGAACCTCACCAAATATTCCCCAGGTCTCCAAACACCAACTTCCACTCACAACACTGCTCACGTTCTCCTACTCCTCTCACACAAAGCCCCTGGCGGAGTCTTTCCACTCCCTCCTCAATCCACTTCGACCTCATTTCTGCCCACCAAGGTCATTGATTTCTCATCACCAATGCTAAAGGGCAATGTCCAAATCGTGTCTGCAGATCTTTCCAGGGGCATGAGACACCCCTCATGTCCTGCGCCCCCCCGCCGGTTCCCCTTCTTATCTGCCCACTGGCTTTCATTCTTTCCATCACTTTCTCCCCAAATGTACTAACTTCTACATCCTAGATACCATCAGTGTCTGTCCACTGGCCTTCACCATTATTACCCTACCTCTCTGTGGGGCCATGTCTCTCTGAACCCCAGCAAACACCTTCCACTAGACTTCTACAGTGGTGCCTAGAAATCTGCCCATCATGTTCCATACCGGCTGGCAGACTTGCCTCCTTCCTGTTATTCATGCACAGCAAACTCTTCTCACAGGCTATTCCATTTACCCAGAAGACGCTCCGAGCTTCCAACCCCAGGACTGCAGCTCAGGTCTCAGTGGAACCTGAGTGGAATCTGGGCCCCCCCGCCTTTGTCATGAGAGCACTCTCTCAGAATGATCGAACCCCACACGGTCTACCTAATACTCCGGTACCTGTATTCCCCTGTGCATGTAAGGAAGGCAGAAAATATGTCTCTCGGATGCCATGTTTGTCTTTTGGAATGATATATGTCCCTGCCTAGGAAGATACGTCACCGTAACATGTATGTTTTACTTTGCTGGGGAAATGAATTTTACTGACATAAAATACATGTTCTTTTACCCCTAGTAAAAATGAAAGCCAGCACTTTGAGATCACAAAGGAGCCTACCACAGCATCTGCACGGTCGGGACAACAGCTGAGGAAACATCCCAGTGTGCCCCGCCCAGGGTTGGGCCTTTTCAAGCGTGATTTGGTTTTGTGAAGGCTCGTAAACGTTACTGCTGCGTGTGAGAAGCTAAAGCAACTCATTTAAGGCCACCACCTACCAAGTGGAAGGCCCACTGCAGACAGGTCTCACCTGTGTTGCATGTGGTCCCAGCGCTTGAGAGGCAGAGGCATAGACCTCTATGGGGCAGCCCCGTCTGCATAGGGAGTTCCAGGCTAGCCAGGGTTATTCAGTGAGACCCTGTCTTAAAAACAAACAAAAACCCCAAACCCAAATAAACAACAACAAAATAAGAAAGCAAAAACCAAACAAAAAGGGTCTCCCTGATTGCAAACCCTGTGTTTACAAACACTGTATGCCTTTCTCATGCAAGCAAGAGAGAAGCTACCGGCCAAGGTCCCTTCCTCTAAACAAAACCAAGAAAGACGGTGAAACCGAATTTCTGAGCAGTCCAGTGAACCAGATCCAGATATTTCAGAGCACGGAGAATGTGCAGATGATCAAATACGTTTTTATTTCACTGCTTAAAATTAGAGTCTACCGATGTCCTTGATTTTATTAACAGATTAAAGGAGAGAAACACCATTTATCTCAACAGGTAAAAAAGGTGCAATGAAAGTCCAGATTCCCTCCCGACATACAAAGAATAATGGAATCTTCTAATGAGTTGGACATAGCAGATGGAAAGCAACTGTTCTCCACAGTGAGCTCCCTTTCAAGGCAGGAGTCAAGGGTTCTCACCTTTCATCCCATACCTTTCTACACACTTCTAGAACCTTCCCCAGTTCCTCCTGCACTGTCTGGGATGCAGAGAAAAAAGCACAATAACACTGTCATCGCAGACAGATGACAGGAAAGGGCTACATCAGGGGAACGTGCTGTGAACATAATCCATACAGGGATAAAGGAGGGGTACAAGGAGGACTTCCTGATAAGGTCATGGAAGAAAAACAATTGAAGAACTGTACTCCTGAGTGAAAATGAGTCACTTGGTTTACAACCAAGAGTCTCTACTTACGGGAAGAGAAGAAAAATGCAAGATTCAAATGGGAAGAAAACATAGTAATATATCTCGATAAAAAGGAATCTGATTCAGAATTCCTGCAAATCCTTAGAAAAGATATACAAATCCATTTTATGAATGGACAAATTATGTAAATGGGTATTAGAAAATGAAGTGGGTATCAGAGCCACAAAAGACGTCTTTTATTTATTCATTTAAAGTCTAAAGTGTGGTGCGTGTGTGTGTGTGTGTGTGTGTGTGTGTGTGTGTGTGTGTGTACATGTGTCATGATGTAAGGTGTAGCAGTCAGAGAACAACTTGTGCGAGTCAGTTCTCCCCTTCCACCTTGTGGGTCCTTGGGACTCAGGTCATCGACCTTACAGAAAGCAGCTTTACCCACTGAGTCATCTCGCCAGCCCGAAGACACCTTTTTATACTCATTAGGTTGTTAAAAATTACAAGTTTGAACAGGAGACTTATTGACAGTGCTGTGCCACGTGGGAACACACACAGCCTGCTGGTGGGAATGTGACTGGGACCAACCACAGGGGGCATTTCCTTGATTAATGACTGATATGGGAAGGCCCAGCCCACTGTATTTATGCCACTCCTGTGTAGGAGGTTTAGGAAGATATAAGAAGCAAGCTGAGTAAGCCAAGAAAAGTGTAAGCAGTGTCCTACAATGGCCTCTGCTTCAGTTCCCGCCTCAAGGTTTCTGTTTTGAGGGCCCGCCCCAGCTTCCCTTAACAATAGCCAGACTCTAATCTGTAAAGTGTAATAAACTCTTTCTCCCCCAACTTGGTTTTTCAGTGTCTTCTCACAGCCACAGAAAGTCAAGCCAGGATACATGGCATGCACAAAGCCGTGGGTTCAGTCCCCAGGACCACATGAATTAGGTGTGGTGGGACATATCTGTGATCCCAGCCCTCGGGAGATGGAGGCAGTAGAACCGGGAGTTAGATCATTCTTGGCCACGGGGGGGGGGTTGAAAGTCAGCATACCCTTGTAAGATAATAAAACATGTTAATAACCAAGCAAAGTCTAGGTGATAGCTAAAGGAATCAATGGTGTTGAATTAGTTGCCCTAAAAAGTTGTGAGCTGAAAAGATGGCTTACTGGTTAAGAGTACTTGTTCTTGCAGAGAACTCATTCTTGGTCCTCAACACCCACAGAGTGACCCACAGTCATCCATAACTCCAGGTCCAGGGTATCTGATGCCCTCTTTTGACCTCTGAAGGCACTAGGCATGTACGTGGTATACATGCATACATGTAGGCAAAACATACATGCAAAAATAAATTTTTTTCTTTGTCTTTTCAAGACAGGATTTCTTTGCGTGTAGTCCTGGCCGTCCTGGAACTCGCTCTGTAGAGTAGGCTGGCATCTACCTGCCTCTGCCTCCTGAGTTGGTGGAATTAAAAGTGTGCACTGCCACAGACTGGCTTAAAATTGAAAATTTTAAATTAAAACTAAAAGTTGTAATTGAATTCGGAATACAGCATAAGACATTTTTTAAGGTTCAGTTAGGAAGGTAACACGAATGTATCAGTTGCTTTTCTGTTGCTGCGATAAGAAACCCATAGTTAACTTTGGCTAAGAGTTGCCGAAGGATACAAGGATACGAGAGTCTATTCTATCACGGTGGGCAGCCAAGGCAGGTAGTGAGAGGAACCATGGCAGGAACAGGAAGCTAAAAGCTCACACCTTCCAAACAAGTTCGAAGCAGACAGCATGAACGAGAAGTGCTGGGAGGCCTTTAATCTTGAAGCCTAGCCCTGGCGACATACTTCCTAACCACCCCCTTTCCCCCCACCAAACAGTGCCACCAGCTGGGAACCAAGTGCCCCTCTCCCCACACTATGGGGGCCATTTCTCATTCAAGTTACCACAGTGAACAACACATCTGCTATTTTGTGTTAATATGTTAATTCACCATGTGTGGTAGAAGTATAAAGCAGCATCAGAGAGCGAGGAAAAGATAACCCAAGGAGAAGCCTGGTTACTTCTGTGGACAGGAGCAGCTCCAGAAATGTACCCTAGACTGGGTGAGTAGAGGCTGAGGGGCCCTGTTTTCTAAACTAGGCTGGTCATGAAATCACAGCAGTTCCTATGATTGATTACAGTGATTCAAAATGTCTGTATACACATGTGTGTGAACTTGAGCATGTTTGTCTTTAATGTCCTGGGAGGCTCACTCTCACAGGAAGGAAAGAATTCAGGTCTTGAAATGCTCACAGACCATCGGGCTGTTGTACGTATTATCGGTTGCTGCCTTCTTCTAGTTTGATAATCCAACAACCCAGACACCAACTGTTTGGGAGGCAAACCCAGGCTTTGAGTGGTGCACTCAAGCCCTAGCAGAATATCTAGTCTTGAAATCGCTTCCTCTTCATCTGAGCTAGCTTTGTTCCTTGGATTGAGTTGAAGCAACACAAACTGATCTCATGAACTAAGATAACGTTGTGCTGGAAGGAGAGCTGGGAGGCCAAGAAGTGTGCGTGTGTGTGTGTGTGTGTGTGTGAGTGTGTGTGTATGTGTGTGTGTGTGTGTGTGTGTGTGTGTGCATGTGTGTGTGTATGTGTGTGTGTGTGCATGTGTGTGTATGTGTATGTGTGTGTGCACGTGTGTGTGTGTGTGTGTGTGTGTGTGTGTGTGTGTTGGGCAAGGGGGAGTTGCAGCAATGTGGCTGAGACTAATGTGTGGCCCTTGGAGAGTGAGACATCCTGTCCCCCAACAAGTGAGGTCCCCCAGGACAGGCATTCACAGTGACTCTGTCTTGGCTGGGAAATTAAAACTGCTCTCTCTGTACTGAGGACTTACCTAGGCCCCTCACACATACAGGACTAATGGTCTACACTGAGCTGTATCCCCAGCCCTTCTGTTATAGTACATCTTGAGACATGGACTCGCTAAGTTATCGGGACTGGCTTTGAATCCGAGATCCTCCTGCCTCAGCCCCCTGAGTATGTGGGATTTACAGACCAATGAGGCGTTTTCTTTTTGTTGTTTATTTTGCCGAGTTGGCCTCCTTTACTCTTTTAGTAAGCTCTTTCTACAACGCCCTGCTGCGGGTGAAGTGTATGAGCTCCTCATACAGACACGGTATGGCTCAGAGCACAGTCCTTCCCTTTGCTGCAACTCTGACTTGACGCTCCACGCTCAGGCGTCTGAAGAGTCTTAGCTCTCTAGTGGTTCTTAACTCAGGCTCCAGCTTTTCTAGAAATGCTACAGAATGGCTCAGTTTCATCTTGATAACCAAGCTGCATTCTCCTGAGCAAGCTCCAGCTCTCGGGCAAGCATGTTGCCACAGTGCACACATGGAGGTGTGACCCACACATGGAGGTGTGACCCAAGGACCCAGCTCAGCTCGCCGTGGTTGGCAGCACCTGGCAGCGTGCATCCTCATCTGCTGAGCTGCCTCTAGGACCCCGAGTTTTTTCTATTTGGTTGACTTTTTAATTATTACTTTTTCTTTATTCATTATCATTGTATGAATGTGTTGCCTGCCATGTAGGTCTTTCGATATGTGTGTGTCCGGTCCCTATGGAGGTCAGAAGAGGACATCGGATCCCCTGGGACAGGAGTTACAGGTGGCTCTGAGCCACTGTACCAGTGCTGGGAATCAAACCCGGGCCCTCTGCAAGCGCAACCGGTGTTCTTAACCCCTGAGCCGTGCTCCAGCCCCAACTCTTTATTAGTAAGGTTTAGAGTCGCTTGTCCACTGACACATGACAAGTGACTATTCCCACAGTTCTCGAGTCATTTCTGTTCACTTTGATGCCTCGTATCACATACATTTTTTAAAATGTGTAGTAACTGTTCATTTTCCCCATATATAGTTTTTGGATTTCTTACCAACCTTCTGGCCTTCCCTGTCTTCCACCACACAGATTACACACATCCCCCTCCCCTCTTTTCCTTGACTTCGGTTTTGTATTTAGGTCCTTAATCTAGATTTTTTAATGATATGGTATGTATGGGCTACCTAAATGCACAGACTTGGTTAAGTAGGTGTTATAAGATAAAAAAAATTCTAATACACACTTGGACTTTTGCAGCCTCTGGGTCAGAGTGTACTGGGCTTAAATCATCACAGTAGGTTCCTTTCTGTTGCTGTTGTTGTTAATTTCTAAATTCTCTCTAACTTACATGTTAAGAGACAGAGCAAAGAATAAATGGTTCTGTGTTGTTTGTGTGTGTGCGTGCATGTGTGTGTGTATGTATGTGTGTGCATGTGCGCATGCGTGCGTATGTGTGTGTGTGTGTGTGAGTTTTAGAGAGACTCAGTCTAAAAGCCGTATCTAATAGAGAGAGTCTTCATTTATTTATGTATTCCTTGTATGGCTTATTCACTTAGCCTGCTACTATGCTTTTGCATAGGTGCGCTAAAGAAACTATTGTAAGATACAAGAAGTACAGGCAAAACAGTGAATGGTGGCCATTGGAGAGACACACTTCTGCCATTTCACAAAACCCAGGGATGCTGACTGAGTGAGTAACTCGGAAAAGGTATCTAGTTCTGTCCATTTAGCTGCTGCACTCAGGAACAGAGCCAGCACACTTTATCTACAAGGCAGAACCTGTCGCCAGCCATCTATGTGACGAGATCAATGGTAAAATAAGAGCGTGCATGTCTGGAGACCTTTACAGAAAGCTAGCTACGAACTTAAGTGTTTTCACCTTTACCCTCAGCGGGTTAAATGGTCCTCCCCTGAGAGTGCTCACACACAAGCTAGGCCGTCAGTCTGGGAGTTATGGAAACAGTGAAACCAAATGCTGGTGGGGGCCTGAGTCCCAGCTCTGCCATTGGCTGTGTAACTCAAGGAAGCTCCTTCCCACTGCGTCCCGAGGCTGTCCCAGATATCTCATTGGAAGGATGGAGGGAAATGCTTGGCACGGCCCCCCAAGCCATCTATGGATTCCAGTGGCTCCTGCCATCCTCATTCCTAAGGGGAGAAGTCTCACCAGCTGGTGAGAACGGATAAAGGGTCTCTCAGATCCACAAGAAAACTCCAAGGAAAATTAACCCCGAGGACACATGATCTGAGCCAGACTCAGCTATTTGCCTTACTGATTGGGCAGATCACAGAGGATACAGGATTTTTTTCTCCTGCATCTTCTTCCTGCCTGGCCCCTTACCATTCCAAACTCGTAACTCCAGAATGGCTAAAAGATTTAAATAACGAAGAATGTCCAAAGAGATTAATCATTATTTAATGAGAATGTATCATGATTCAAGGTTTTTAAAAATATATCCATTTAGAAGGAAAACAGTCAATGTCTAGTAAGAGGGCCTGCCTTTTAAAGGGGCCATTTATTTTAGGATAAGCTTTGGGTTCTATGTACCCTACCTAGTGTCTCACTCTGCAGGCATAGAAAAGTAAAGCTTACGATGTTCGAAACCAGGAAGTTGAATATACACTGTGCAAACAGGGAAGGACACTGAATCAAAACCATTCACAAAGGTTTTTCAACGACATGGTGAAGAGCTTAAAAGACCAGAACGTTCGTTTTTACTGTTGCGACATCAAACTGCGGAATAACTATCCTGCACCATTAAATTTCACTTCTGCACAATGTTTTCAGAATGGATCCCTTTACCCACACATGCAAAGAATAAATAAAATAATCGCTATGCCTTCAACATCTCACAAAAGGTGAAGAAGAAGAAGAAGAAAATCAGCGTTATGGGGTTGGGGATTTAGCTCAGTGGTAGAGCGCTTGCCTAGCAAGCGCAAGGCCCTGAGTTCGGTCCCCAGCTCCGGGGGAAAAAAAAAAAAAAAAAAGAGAGAGAAAATCAGCGTTATTACTTGGAAAAGGTTAACGTAGGACGCAGCAGAGTAGAAAAGAACCACAGCTTCTGCCTAGCTGATCAGAGCATGGGACTGAAGTCTGGATGATGCTAGCCTAGATGTTAGGAGATAGCAGCTTCCCTGCTGACAGATATCAAAGTGACAAATCGTACACCTGAGTTCCTGAGCTGTGAATTCTGAGGTTCGTGGTCCCGTTGGGGCAGGAGTTATTCTGAACACAAATGGAAGAGCAAGTTTTGAAAACATCTGTTGTCAGCTGGTCACTGACCTGTTGGATGTAGAGTATGAGAACTGTCAGTCCAACCCAGCTGTGCAGACTGTACATGTGGGGGATTTTTCGGACATTGTGGTAATCAAACACGGCCACGACCGAGATGATGGCCAGGATGGCAGCCACAGCGTTTAACCCGGCGTGGATGGATTTCATCAAGAACTTGCTGCACTTCCAGGTCCATGGCAATCTGTACACGATGATGGCTAAGGAAACAAAGTGTTTGAAAAATCGACATAAAGTAAATCATTTGGCCTACTCGACAGCCCCCCCCTCCAGAAATGCTTCCCCTTGGCTTCTGCTTCTCCCAGCCTCCCCCTCTCTCCGCACTCTGTCTCAGTCTCCCAGGCTGCCACCTCACCCCTGAGTGGATGCCCCAAAACATGCATTCACCGGCAGACCTCACTGTCAGCACCATCGTTTACTAAGATGGCTCAGAAGGACAAAGCACCGGACACCAAGCCTGATGACCCGAGTTCAAATCCCAAGACCCTCATAGTGGAAAAAAAGGAGTTGTACTCTAATCTGGACAATTGTGCCCTGGCACCACATTCCCCATACACACACCATGCAGAGATAGATAAACAGACAGACAGATAGACAGACAGACATAGACAGACAGAGGAAGGAGAGAGACAGAGACAGGGGAAGGGAGGGAGATTAATATATTCATTCCTTGGTTAACACCATTTTACCCACTGACACCATTTTACACACACACACACACACACACACACACACACACACACACAATCAAACAAACATTCAAAGACAACTCTGCTTCCAGTGAACCATTTGTTTCTTTCCAGTACCACAGATACGGACTACACAGAGTACCAAAGCTTCCCATAGAACTAAAACCTACATCTCATTAGTTGTTAAAACTTGCTTCTTTCTCCCTTTTGTCTATTTCTCTCAAAACTTGACTTTTCAACCATCTGCATTCATGCAAAAGTGTGTTTCCTTTGTGGGTTGTTATTTTGTTGAGAGCCAACGCTCATTACCCAGGCTGCTCTTGAACTCCTGACCTCAAGCGACACTCTCGCCTCAGCTCTCGGGTGGCAAGCAGTTGTAAACTGGTTGCATACTGACGTTCCTTCTCCGATAATGGCCGCAATGGAGCATACCTAACCTTTCACTGGTTTTCAACACAGTTCCTATTATTTACCTGAGGGAAAGCCATGAAGCAATTCTGAAGTGGATATGTGCTTGCCACTGGCCAAAATGGACCCAGACAATCGTAAGTGTAGAGTCTTTGTGGTTCCTTCCTATCACATTTTTGCTTCCACTAAGGTTAGGGTGCAACCGACTTTCCACCTCCACCAGCCTGCGTTATACTTGACTCTCATCAGCTGTACGTTCTAGCTTAATGTTATTTTGTTTTATGTTGTCGCCAATCTTAACATGCATTACCTGAGTGGTAAGAGCAGAGGGAGTGTGTGTGTGTGTGTGTGTGTGTGTGTGTGTGTGTGTGTGTGTGTGTGTGTGTGTGTATGTTCTGGGTGGTTGAAAGGATTATTTATAGTTTTAATGTTAACTTTTTTTTTTAAGCTTGCAAACCCAGTAGCCAGTGAGGCTCAACTAGTCTTCATTGACAGCTGTGGTGCAAGCCACATAAGGGTGTTTCCACATCTGTCCTGGCTTCCCACATCTGTCCACGCCTCCCAACGGCTCTGCTGCACAGCTGAGTGTGTTGGAAAGGCACTTGGGACAAGTGAAGGGTGGCCGGGAATGCTGTATTTTCAAATGCTGTTTACACATTTTCCAAAAATATATAAATATTCGAAATACCATCCGTTTAAGGAAAAACGAGTGAGGCTAACAAATCAGACCACATTTACTAAACAGGAAGTTCCCCGAGCAGCTGTGAAACTGCCTAGAATGGAGTGTAGCCGTTCTTTCTCTCTGTGTGAGCCTAGACTCCATTCCTGAGGTTCAGTGAGAAGGCAGGAGAGGAAGCAGGAGTGGTGTGATGAAAACAAGGGCTCTGCTGGGGGCTCTGACCCTAAGGACCACTCCCTTCAGGAGTCAAGAGGAATGTGAGCATGCCTGATACAGACACTTTAAATGCCTTCAGAGGAAAAGCAGCGGACAGTGGAATGAACACGCTACTGTAAAAATGTTAAAAAGAAGAAAGGAGGAGGGAGCTCATAACCGCATGTAATTTTTCTCAAGTCTTTCAAGATGAAAATACGGTCATTTGTGTTTAATCATTAGATATCTATTAGATAATAGTTGTATAATCAAAACTCAGGCATATAAGAAAATATATACACTGTCTAAGAGGTGATCCCTGGTTTGACACAGCTTTCTTCCCATACAATTAAACACACACATGTGTGTGTGCATTTATGTATGTTTATGTATTTATGTATGTTTGTGTGTGTGTCACATGTAAAGTTTGAGTCTGTCAAACTGAGATCAGATCAGGGATAGAGGATTTTGATAGATCCCCCAGACATAGAAAACACTTGATCATAGTTCTTCTCAACTTAACCCCTGTGACTCATGAAGGAAGAAACCTGTCTATCAGACATTAGCTTGAGCCTGTCACCGATTGGGAAGTCACAAAGTATCTGTGAAAAAGAAATTTAACAAAGGAGTAGTTAATTCTGTCATCTCAGCACATAAACAGATTCTTGTGTTTGTTTTGTTTTTCAATTTCATTTTTAAAATGAATAGATGGTACGACCCCTATCTGTAATCTCAGCACTGAGAGGTTAAGGCAGGAAGATTGCTGTGAGTTCTAGGCTAGTCTGGGTTACAAAGTGAGTTCCAGGCCAAACTGGGCTACAATGAAACCATATTTTTAAAAAAGATATATTTGAACATTGGATATATTTAAGCCATACAACATGATCTTCTGTATTGTGAAATGGTTAGGTTAACCATTTATGGCTCATGATAAACTGACATATCAGTTTTGTTGTGACAGGTCATCTTCTAATTATTTATTTCTGTGTGTGTGTGTGTGTGTGTGTGTGTGTGTGTGTGTGTGTGTGTGTGTGTACTACTGTACTTGTGGAGAAGCTATAGGATAACTCTCAGAAGTCAGTTCCTGACACTTTAGGATTTAGGAATCAACTCATCAAGCCTGGCCGCAAGCACCATATCACTGAACCATATCGCCAGCCCAAATCCTCTTTTAAAAAGGAGAGCTGGTGAAATAGCTCACCTGTGCAACCACGGGCATTTCAATTTGGGCACTGGGGTTGAAGCAGGGCCCAGTCTGTCTATACTAATTGGCAAGTTCCAAGTTCAGCAAGAGACCTTTTCTCAAAACTAAAAGGAAGATACGTGGAGCTGACCTCCAGCTGCTGCACACACACACACACACACACACACACACACACACACACACACGTAAGTGCTCCAACACATACCTGTGCACATATGGCTCTCACACATAAGTATCATGTACCAGTCAAAATCTCAAGACAAAATTCCATGTGGACATGAATGCTAGTTTATGTAAGATCAAATGGAGCTTTCAAATAAGTGGAACACATTCTGCTCTGGGGCCCACTTCAGCACGAGGAGAATGTAAAAGTAAGAGTAAGCCATTGAGTCTGAAGTACCCTGGAGTTTTAAAGCACTTGTGTGAGGCCTCCTTAAGCAACGTGCCGTTACACTCTCCTTCCCTCTTAGAATGAAGTATTATTTCCCCTTCTGACAGAATGTTCACAGCAGCAGCTTCCGCCCTTACAACTCACTTCCCTGTGCACCCACACTTTACCCTCCAGAGGATCTCAACTTTAAATGGGAGCAAATAGCCCTCTTTAAAATCCTGTAGTGGCTAAAGCAAGACGGAGGAGTTCGCAATGCGCACGAATACGGAGAAACGGAAATGAAGACAGGGATGTGGACTGGTGGGATTTGGCTCAGTGTCTGGCTCTGAGAGGACTGAAATCACGAAGGCAGAGGTTTATTAGCAAATATACGTATGAAAAGGATCAGGGCAGACAGGATTAATCAATCGGATAGATATTTATAAATATTGAGGAGTAGCTTTTTTTCTCTTTATCTTTATTTTAAGTGCTTGGGTAGTTTGATTGCACGAATGTCTCTGCACCTGTGCAGGAAGTGCCTTCGGAGACCAGAAGAAGGTATTGGATCCCCTGGAACCGGAGTTACAGACAGTTGTTAACCACTGTATGGGTGCTGGAAGCCGGACCTCTGGAAGAGCAAACTGTGCCCCTAAACACCGAGCCATTTCTTCAGCCCCTATCCAAGAGTTTCATGTCATTAGAAAAGTTGGCTGTGTTTCCTTGTACCTCGTACCAATATTATTATCACACATTAGAAAAAGAACTGTACCTGATCTAGTCGAGCTGCTTGGCCATGGCCGGGTTTATGATTGCTCAAATGAGGAGTTGAATGTATCATCCCAGTCAGTGTTAAACATTAAAGAACCACTGTGACCCTACACTCAACTGGCCTGGAACTTGGGTTGTAGACCAGGATGACCTTGAACTCACAAAGAGTCTCCTGACTCTGCCCTTTGAGTGCTGGTGTATAAAAGGCATGTATCACCATCATGCCAGCTATAACCTACATTTTATGCTATGAGATGTTACATAGAGGACGTGATAGACGCTATTCCGTACCTCCTATACAATGGTATTTGGAGATGATGCAGGGATAACTAACACACAATCACTGCTCCAAGTTTAAACACTTTACATAGGCGTTAAGCAAACAGGATTTGAAACTGTTGGGAGTAGGAATGGATCCTTGGGACCTTTATGAATGCAGTAAGCTGCAGGAAGAGGCTACAGTGATGGGACTGTGCTGTTAAGAGCACTGGCTGCTCCTCCAAAGGACCTGGGCTCAATTCCCAATGCCCGCTGACTGACGAGCATCTGTAACTCCAGTTACAGCAGATCCTAATCCTCTTCTGACCACCATGGGCAGCAAGCATGCATGTGGTACACATTCATATATGCAGGCAAACTACACATAACAAAACACTTTTCAGAGAAGCGAAAAGGTAAACCTTTCGCCCCTGCCCCTCTCCCATACCAAGTATACTTATGGAAACATATGTCTCCCTAAATTATAATAGATATGAGGGGGTCTGAGAAAATAAAGCACACTTGTCATGGTGCCTAGATTGGCCTTGAATTCCTGTACACGGGATCTTCTTAGAGCATTGCAAATCCCGAGACGACAGGTGCATGCCACCCACCAACTACCGGTGAGTGCCACCACTCTCTGCTAAATAAAAGCTCAGACTAATGTGAAATCTAGCCACACTATGACATGAATGAGGAAGAGTTTAGTAGAGGCATTGTCTTTCTCTAAAGCTAATGCTTCCTGTGAAATACAACTTCAGGGAAACCAGAGAAACGGCCATTATAAAGAAGGCCGCAGAGGGAAACAATCGAGAGCTCTCCAGCGGCAGCTGACCTTTTTAATGGTTCAGCGTGCCGGAGTGGCTTCCAAAAAAAAAAAAAGGAAGGAAGGAAGGAAGGTAAGTAGGTTTGTTTTTGCTATAAGTTGTTCCCCATTGATTTGGTTAGAGATGAATAATGATTTTTTTTTTTTGGAAGCCACTTTTCAATCACCACATAATTCCTGAGGGATCCTGGGAGTTGGGTCTATATGGCACGGACAATGATGGTTCCTATGGGGTGTGAGGAGTTTAAAACCAGACCCCTTCAGTATGGGTGTGCTCTCCCAGTATTTGAGCTGTCCCCGGGAAAACGAGTGTGTGGGTAACTAAGAAAGCTGTGTGGCTAGCTACATGGACGGTTGCCTCCAGGGGACCTGTAGTGGACGGCTGTAACCTCTGGTCCCTACCTATGTCCCACTGAGCTGGTTGGTTTCTGTAGACCTAGAGGTCTCTTGTGTAGCAGAGGGATGTAAAGTTTGATTGGGGAAAGTTCTAGAAAGAAGAGGTGGAAAGGAATCATAGACTTCAGTGTTGACATTCATTTCAAGTTCTATGGAGGGACACACACACACACACACACACACACACACACACACACACACACACAATGAGGCAGTTGCCAGGAAAGGATAGAGTACCGAGTGCGGGGTTTCGGTGTTTAGGGTTCATTTACTTAGTTACTTTATGTAGGCGTGTTTTGCCTGCATGTACGGACATGAGCTACATATATGCCTGGTCCCCCTCGGAGACCTGAACAAGGTGTCAGACCCCCCGGAACTGGAGTTAACAGAGGGTTGCGAATCACCATGGCATTCTGAGAACTGGGCCCGGGTCCTCTGCACAAGCAGCAGATGCTTCTAACCACTGAGCTGTGAGTCCAGTCCCGGAGGGTGTGGGCTTTTGAAGACGGTAGATATAAAATGTTGGAGCTATGCCAACGGGGGTAGAAATTAACAACGGGAAGTGGGGGAGTTGGCGTGAGGTGCTGTGCGGTTGTGCAGGCCAGAGGAGAGGGTGCTTAGCAAGTACTCAGGCAGTCACAGGCTATTGACCAAGAAACCTGGGAACAAAGACGCTTTTCCATCATGACGGGGCACCTTTCTTCCCTGGGTTTGGCTAAGTGGTGTTTCTAAACTGCTGAACAGTCACTGGGCAAGAGGGATGGCTCTTTTACTTTAGACACTGCTATTATTATTATTGTTATTGTTATTATCATCATTACCATTACAAATGAGTGGCTGTGAAATTGCATTTTGCTACTAACAATTTAATGATGAGACAGGAATAAGGAATAACTCACGCAACAGTTATTTATTACCAGGAGTGTAGCTCCGTGGCAAAGCACTTGAGTGGCATGTGTAAAGGCCTGGATTTGTTCCCAGCACAGAAAAAAAGAAAGAAATTTCTCATAAACTAGAGGCAGAGGCTTGGAATGCAGCTCGGTAGTAGAGCGTTTGCCCAGCAGGTACAAGGCCTGGAGTTCATTCTCCAAAATCATGGGGGAAAAAATAACAGGACAAAAAAGATAATAATGACTTATCATGCACTTCAAGGCGCTAAGAATACAGCAGAAGAAAAATAATTATATTTAAAGTGCTCTCTTGGTTCCACTATTAAGTGACTCACATGTGGGTTTTTGTAGCTAAAATATGTTTTGAGGTGCTTTGGACTTCCTTTCACGCCATGTGAAACCCCCATTTCCCAGTTTCTGGTAGACTTTGTCACCAAGGCTTCTTCCCTAGGTGCCTTCTGGAGAAGTAATTTGAGGAATTTTTTTTCTATTATCTTCTTTGTCAGGGTTTAGTCCATGAGCCTTTTCAAATGTACTTAAGTGATCTTGGAATTTACTCACTTATCGAACATTAGGAGGATATTCCAACTGCCTTTAGTAACTGCTCTCTTTCTTCCTTTAGCCTTTTAAATGCTACTTAAATGTAGTTAAATTCTCTCACAAAACCAATCTGAGATCGTTAAGCTATTTAATTTCTCTCCCTTCAGCTTCTGTCACAAGGCGGTTGCACATACAGAGAGGAAGGAGTGTAGAATTGCCAAGACCTCTTTTCACTAATGGAGACACCTGAATTTTCCCCTTTTCACTAAGGAATCCATTCCGGCACGCTGAACCATTAAAAAGGTCAGCTGCCGCTGGAGAGCTCTCGATTGTTTCCCTCTGCGGCCTTCTTTATAATGGCCGTTTCTCTGGTTTCCCTGAAGTTGTATTTCACAGGAAGCATTAGCTTTAGAGAAAGACAATGCCTCTACTAAACTCTTCCTCATTCATGTCATAGTGTGGCTAGATTTCACATTAGTCTGAGCTTTTATTTAGCAGAGAGTGGTGGCACTCACCGGTAGTTGGTGGGTGGCATGCACCTGTCGTCTCGGGATTTGCAATGCTCTAAGAAGATCCCGTGTACAGGAATTCAAGGCCAATCTAGGCACCATGACAAGTGTGCTTTATTTTCTCAGACCCCCTCATATCTATTATACTTTAGGGAGACATATGTTTCCATAAGTATACTTGGTATGGGAGAGGGGCAGGGGCGACAGGTTTACCTTTTCGCTTCTCTGAAAAGTGTTTTGTTATGTGTAGTTTGCCTGCATATATGAATGTGTACCACATGCATGCTTGCTGCCCATGGTGGTCAGAAGAGGATTAGGATCTGCTGTAACTGGAGTTACAGATGCTCGTCAGTCAGCGGGCATTGGGAATTGAGCCCAGGTCCTTTGGAGGAGCAGCCAGTGCTCTTAACAGCACAGTCCCATCTCTGTAGCCTCTTCCTGCAGCTTACTCCATTCATAAAGGTCCCAAGGATCCATTCTTACTCCTAACAGTTTCAAATCCTGTTTGCTTAACGCCTATGTAAAGTGTTTAAACTTGGAGCAGTGATTGTGTGTTAGTTATCCCTGCATCATCTCCAAATACCAGTGTATAGGAGGTACGGAATAGCGTCTATCACGTCCTCTATGTAACATCTCATAGCATAAAAATCCCTGAAGCAATTACACACAATAAAACACCCTGCAACTACACGGATAGTGCTTGACCCGTGTTTCCTCACAGCCTCTAAAGTCAAAAGTCAGCCTCAGTTGTCTCTAGAGGGTTTAGGATGGTTCAGTAGTTTTTCTGACTTCACTCTGCATGTGGCTACCTGTATGAAAAAGCTAGTTCATTAACTGCCTTGTGTGATTAAAACCTGTTGCAAATCTAGAATCCTTGTAAACAGGATTAGTAATGTTGACCAGACAAGCAGTAGAAGTTAGCACAAATAGACTTACTGAACTGAGAAGAAATAGTGTTGTCTAAGAGTAGCAGATGAAAATTTCCAGTATACCCAGATACACGTTTTTTGCCCCTAAGTAAGTAAACAGATTAAGTGCAAAGTTTAGAGAACGTAGAAAATCCTTTTAGGAAAAGAGTAAAATGCGTGCCAACGTGAATGGACAGCCTCAAAGTATATTTTAGATGGCGTTTTGACTTGCTAAAAAGACCATTTTTCAGAAAGTGGGCACATTGCCGTGAAAGCACAGTAAGTGGAGAGCATTGGGAGGGGGAGGTGTTGAGAATAAGGCGCTGAAAAGAATTTCTGCGCCTGCCGGTTAGCGCCTCTGGTGCGGCTTACACTCATATAGTGAATCCAGTGAAGACGGGAACATCTTCTCTGGAGTCAACCCGCTTGACAGGGAACCCGCTGTCATCTGTGTTTCCCTCACCCTTAACTACAGCACTCCATCCAAACATCTAAGGGGGTTCACAGCGTCCGGAGCTGTTCTGGGTGTGTGGAAGCCACGAAGAGATGTTTGGGACTATTTGATTAGACAGAGGAAGGATATTAACAACTCTGGCTAAACTAAAGGGCTCCACCGTGAAGGGAAGAGTGCTTCTGGTGGTCGGAATTTTGGAACTTGGATATGTTTTTCCCATTTTAGGGTAGTGGCCAAACGGCTGGGAACTATGCAATGAAACGGCTTGGATGCCTACCTCACACCACAGAAGCTGAGCATTAGGAATACCTTCCCTCCTATTTCCATGGAAGAAGGCTGGCCACACTTGCTGGAGGCCCTAGCACAGGTTTAAAGCATGCGGGGTAGGCGGGGACGACACACACAAAAACAATTTTTCTTCAGGAAGGAAGCCAGTGCTTCTGTGTTTGCTTGTTTGTGGGACTTTCAGTCGCGGTGAAGGAGAGGAGGCCTGCTGAGAAGCCAGGCTGCTAGAGCCAGTTCCGAGCCTCTCAATGGTTTGTGCTAAGTAACCAACCCCAACACAACAGCGTTGCTTTTCTGAACGCATTCTCAATGTCACACACAGCCTTTTTGGAAAAATGAATGTGCTGTGCTGCCACATTAACTGAAAGAGACAGTCAAGACGATGAGTGGCACACATAGCAAAACACACACACACACACACACACACACACACACACACACACACACACAGAGAGAGAGAGAGAGAGAGAGAGAGAGAGAGAGAGAGAGAGAGAGAGAGAGAGAGAGAGAGAGAGAGAGAGAGAGAGAGAGAGAGACCCAAACCGGACCCGGAGCTTCCAGCCATTTCTCGGGCCACGCTCTGCCCACACCTCCCCGCCAGATTCCAGACAGCAAAACTCTGCCACGGAACTTTCGCCACATCTACAAGTGGAGCACAGCCAGACAGCAGCCGGTGACTGATAGAAGTGCCCGGTGCTCGCGCTCGGGAGGAGAGGACATGGGAGAGGGTGGAGAGGCGCCAGCTGACGACGCTGCGCGCGGAGACTTGGGCTCTCCGCCTTCCTCTCTCCCTAGAAGACCTGAAGCAAGTTCAAAGGCAGGCCTCGCCGAAGCAGGGTTTTCCCGATCCTGACTGCTCAGGCCCTGCCTACAGAAGGAACCTTCCCTAGTTTCATGGATTCCTCGGAATCCACAGGTCCCCATCGCGCAGTGACCCCACCATCCCCTTCGAGGGTCCCAGTACCGATGCCCTGGATGAAGACGAAGCCGGTCACGGCGAGCACCGGGTGCCAGTTAAACTCGAGCGCGCCGCCGTCCCAGCCAAGCCCCTCTCGGAAGTGCAGGACCCAGATGAGCACGAAGATCACCGACAGGAAGCCCACGAGCAGCGCGGACACCAGCAGTCCCAGGAAGCCCCGGTAGCCTTCCATGGCCATCAGCAACCCATGCTCCAGGACAGACTGATGGAGAACTTGGCGTTGCTGCAGTGGCCTCGGGGTACTGGCCAGGCGGTGGGGCCAGGGCGGCGACTCCTCGGCGCCGTCTCCGCCCGTGGGGAGGGGCTTTCTCCGGGTAACAGGCTTTGGGGCCTCCCGGGGGTGCCGCCGGCCCAAGCTCGAGACGGCCCCACCCCCTATCCCCTCCCTCGATCAAGAGGTCACACCGTGAGCTCTGGCTGCGTGGTGGCCACCACCTGATGAAGATCCAACCTCCTAGAGTGTGTGTCAGTACCTCACCAAGACAGTGCCCGGGAGCTCAAGCCCACCACTTTCCTTGAACTCTTCATGCCTTGTTTCCTTATTCGTAGGGAGAGCCTGACGGAGGGAGGAGGGAGGGAGGAGGGAGGGAGAGGGAGGGAGGGAGAGGGAGAGAGAGATCCTTCGGAGGTGATGATGCCTATGGTTGCAATTAATGAAGCTTCCTGACTCCCAGAGGATGGTGAGGGCAGCAGTGAACTTGGCCTTACTTTATAGGGCTGAGACTGGTAGTGGAGCTCGCCTGTGATCCCAACATTCAGAAGGCTGAGGCAGGAGAATAGCCACAAGTGTAAAATCACTCTAGGCTACATAGTGAGTTCCAGACCAGACCCGCTACAGAAAGCCTGCCTCAAAATCAAAACAGAGAGAAAGTGAAGACTGAACGCTCAGCTGAGTTGGTTGGAAGCTTGCCTAGCGCGCACGAAGACCTGGGGACAGTCCTTAGAACTGATTAAACCCGGTGCAGTGGCGCGCGTCTTGTAATTTTACCACGGGAAAAGTAGAGGCAGGAGGATCAGATGTTTAATACCATCCTCAGTTACATAGTGAATTTGAAGCCAGCTGAGATACATGCTACACGATCTCAATAGTAATAATGGCTGGAAACGATGGAAATAACAGAATATAAGCCACCTGCAACTTGCTGTTGAGCCCGGGAATACAGGCAGTCACTGCCCTGGACTTGCCTGGAGTATGGTAATATGGTTTTAAAGATGTCTGCCTGCTCAAACTAATATGAGCCTAAACCTTAAAGGTCCCTAAGTGACTTATCTTGATGAAGAGGCACTGGCTCCCTGCCCTTTTCCTTTGTCATTGTCCTTCTAGGCGGGACAAGAACATTGTCAGCGTTCTATCGGAGAAAAGGGGTACTGGATGCCATGGCTTGCAAAATGCATTTGGATGCTCCCTCTAACCCCTGGAGACCTTAAAAACACAGGAAAGGTAGCGTGTGTCTGTGTGTGTCTGCACACCTGTACTTGTGGGCATGCTCACCAAGGAATGGTTTTTCCAAAGATAGGTTCTGAGGGCTACTAGGTAAAGGCACTTGTCACTAAGTATGATAACCTGAGTGTGGTACAAAGAACTTACAAGTAAAAAAGAAAACCTACAAGCTGTCCTCTGACCTCCACATTCACGCTGTGCTACACACACACACACACACACACACACACACGCCATACCACACCAAATGGATGTTTAAAATTAATTTTAAAATAACAAACTATAAACAACATCTTGAAGTTTTATTTATTCTGATTTATTTATTTATTTATTTTATAAGTATGAGAGTTTTGTCTCCATGTCTGCGCACCACTGCATGCAATACCCACAGGGGCCAGAAGAGGGCAGTGGATCCCCTAAGACTATAGTTACAGACTACAGTTGTAAACCACTGTGTGAGTGCTGGGAACTGAACCCTGGTTTGCTGGAAAAGTAGCCAGTGCACTTAACAGCTGAGTCAACTCTCCAGTCCCTAAAATATTGTGTGCTTTTAAAAGGAAGTGAAGTGTCAAGGCCCTGGGAGTAAGAGTTTTGAGTCTGCGGCCTGTGACCATGTTGTTATTTTTCCCTTGGTAAGGAGATTAAACAAATGGAAGGAAGGGCATTTTGATGGGAGATTAATGTGTCTATCAGGGTCTCCATGGAGAATGAACAGCATATTTAAATTGGGTAATTCAGTAATGAACAGGACTATTTAGATGGGTGGGCGGGGTTTTCACACTGTCCCAAGCCTACAGCAGAGAGGGCTCCTGGAGTGCAGAGAGAAAACTGGAAAGGACAATCTTGTACGAGAGGTACAGTCAGTTTGGGGGGCCCTCAAAGGAAAACACTGGACAGGTGGTAACTGGTCCACTGTTACCCTCCCTGCCCATCTCCTGCAGGGGTCTCCCAGTGGCTAAGCAGAAACTAATCAGAAGCCAGGAGTTGTGGTGTAACTCTTGGAGATCAGCTCCCCAGGGCACAGAGCAGAGAGCACAGGAGGGTCTAGCATGGACGTAAGTAGACCATGTTTTTATACTTCCGCTTATGCCACTGTGTTGATCGGTACTCACTTGCTCCCCCATTCTCTACCCTTGGCCTTGCCTGTGTCCAGGAGGCTTTGTCTACAACAGTGGTTCTCAACCTTCCTAATGCTTCAACCCTTTTATACAGTTCCTCGGGTTGTAGCGATAGCCCCCTCCCCCCCCCACACCATACATTATTTCTGTTGTTACTTTGTAAGTTTAATTTTACTACTGTTCTGAATTGTAAATATCCATGGTTTTGGATGGTTTTAGGCGACCCCCTGAGAAAGGATCAGCCCAAGGTTGAGAACCACTGACCCATAGCTTTCCTTGCCCTGTGGCTTCCAGTTGTATGTGGTGGATGGCTGCTGCTGACAGGTTAAGGGGTGGGAAGGAAGGTGGATGGGTCGACCTACACTCTCACTGTGTCTCCTTCTCGGGTCTGTTTTCATCTTTCTCCCTTCGGTTGGAACTTTCTGGCATGCTCCCTTCCGTAGCCGTGGTTCTCATGGGAGGTCTGTAGCACTGCCATGCTCCCTTGACTCCACAGGCCTTTACTTCCTGCGGCTGCTTTTCCTTGGCTATCATCAGTCTTGCTGGGTTGCTTTAAAGTCCGTTTGCCCCACAAAAAGTATTCCATTCACTCGATCCGCTCATGCTAAATCCTTTGTGTGACCTCATGTTTCTTGCTGGATCCCAAGAGATAGGGATGAAAAAATACTGATCTGACAGTCCTGAGACCCTAGCCCCAGTTCAGTCACCTACAGTCCCTGGACCACTTGCTGGAAATGGAGAACAGACTCCCTACAGTTGTTCTCTGACCTGCGATGAGCACGTGACACCCCTAGTCCCCATGCACACAACAATAAGTAAATAGCAATGTAAAACTATATGAGAAGATAAATGACCAAGAGCCAAAATCAATCTTCCCTCCTTGTCCTTGCTTTACTTAGCGTTTGACCAGCGATGGATAGCTCACGTTTTGTCTTATGGGAAATGGAGGGATACAATCTTCTGGACAGAAATCAAAGATGAAACCACAGTGTCTTCCCTCATTTTTCCTAGACGAGATTTGAGGAAAATCAGGAAGTTGCCTTAGGTATGGCTCCTAAGTAGAGGACCTGCCTAGAATCATGAGGTCCTGAGGGTCTGATCTCCAGTACCAAGTTAAAAAATGGCAGCCCAGATGCCCAAGGTCAAGTGACTCACAGCGGAGACTGTGATCCGTGATGCCAGCCAAGCCCAAGAAGTGGTCAAAGGCGCCTAATGAAATAAAAGGATTAGTGTTTTAAAAGCATGAAGTCAGAACCCTGCTAATGGGCAGAATACACTTTCATCATGGAGGCATATCAAAGACGGGCAGGCAGGTTATCTCGAGCAATGAGTTTACACTGGGAGGGGTGGCTCTCTGGGTCCACAAGGCACACCAAATACCAGAGATGAATAATACCGAAAACAAGAAAATACAGCCAACGGGGCTTGCAACAGTTGTTGACAGACATTATTTAAAGACTCATTCATGCTGTCAGAAGGAGGAGGTTAGAGTCTAAGATAAAGCCAGGGGTTAGCCAGGGACAGAATGCCCTGGAACATGTTTCTTATAGTCAAGCTCCCACACACAAACCAAATTTTACAAGTACATTGGGCTGTGCAAATGGGACATTACACAGTGTAAGGAACCAGGCTATGTAGTTAATGAGGATTCCAAGCCAGAGCTCTTTCTACCTTTGGAGGTTTTTATTGGGGCTTTTCCTTTGGGCTTTATAATAACAGGGGAAAAAAAAGCATTTTAATGATTATCCTCCCGTTGCTGGCGCATTTTTAAAAGGGCTTTCATAGGCAGCACACCTCAGAATTTTCCAGAATTTGGCCTCACAGACCTCAGGGCCTTATTGAAGTATGAAAGGATTGTGTGAGCATGAAAAAGAACTCTGGCTATAGACCGGAGAGACTCAGTCTCTCTGTTTCTCCTTCAAAATGGAGTGTGTGTGTGTGTGTGTGTGTGTGTGTGTGTGTGTGTGTGTGTGTGTGTAAGAGTGGGGAAGGAGGGAGGGAGGGAGGGAGGGAGGAAAGGGGAGAAATGGGGACAGAAATACCAGAGGACAACTTGTGGGAGTCGGTTCTTCCTTCCTTCCACCATGTGTGTTCTGGGAATTGAACTCAGGTCATCAACCTTGGCTCCTTTACCTACTGAGCCATCTTGCTGGCTCCAGAGAGATGTTACATATTTTTTGCCCAAATAAAATTTATGGGCAAACAGTTTCAACATCTCTTACTGGATCGTGGGAAGGCTTAATTGTATCTCTCGGTTTAAAGAAAACAGCAAGCAGTCTAAATCCAACTTTCAGTTGTTCCTCAGGGAAGTCCCTGTTGTTTCGTCCAGTACTGTTTTGTCTCACTGGAATGTGGGGCATCAATTCGGCTGCCTGTGAACCCCAGGGATCTGCCTGTTCCTGCTTCTCCAGTGCTGGGATTACAAGCACGTGCCAGCATGTTTGACTTTTATTTTTTTTTCTGACGGGGTCTCATTATCTAGCTCTGGCTGTTCTAGAACTAGATATGTAGATGAGGCTGGCCTTGAACTCACAGAGATCTGCCTTACTCTGTCTCCCAGGTGCATTAAATGTGTGTGCCACCTGGTAGCGTGTTTGCTTTTGGCCTTGTTGTTGCTGTTGCTGTTGTTGTTGTTGTTGTTGCTGTTGCTGTTGTTGTTGTTGTTGCTGCTGCTGCTGTTGTTGTTGTTGCTGCTGCTGTTGTTGTTGCTGTTGCTGCTGTTGTTGTTGTTGCTGCTGTTGCTGTTGTTGTTGCAGTTGTTGTTGTTTGTTGTTGTTGCTGCTGCTGCTGTTGTTGCTGCTGTTGTTGCTGCTGCTGTTGTTGTTGTTGTTGTTGTTGTTGCTGCTGTTGTTGTTGTTGTTGTTGTTGATGTTGTTGCTGTTGCTGTTGCTGTTGTTGTTGCAGTTGTTGTTGCTGTTGTTGTTGTTAGTGTTGTTGGTGTTGTTGTTGTTGTTGTTGCTGTGTGTTGTTGTGTTTTTGTTGCTGTTGCTGTTGTTGTTGTTGTTGTTGTGCTGCTGTTGTTGTTGCTGCTGTTGTTGTTGCTGTTGTTGCTGCTGCTGCTGCTGCTGTTGTGAGCACTTAGGTACTCAACTCTGGTCTTCATTTTCATGCGACAAGTGTTTTGCTGACATGCCACCTCCCCATTCCAAATAACTTGGCTCTCATTATTGTTTTGAAAACTTTTTATTGATTCTTTGTGACTCTCATATCACGCACCCCAATTCTGCTCGTGCTCTGTCCCTCTGTATCTGTCCTTCGCCCTCAAAACCTCCCCCCACGAAAGAAAAGAAAAGATTAACATTAAAAAGTCACCAGAAGCTGCAGTATGTCAATGGCATGTCTCGCAGTATTCCCCTCTGTCCACACTTCTTTACTTGTAAGTAGATGTTCGTTACAATGGTCACTGATCCGGTTCCAGGCCTCTGGCTTCTGCTACACTCTCAGCACTGGATCCTCACTGGGACTCCTCTCGGAAATCTTGTTGTTGTCATCCAGTGTCATGGAGATCCTGCAGCTTTGGATCTGGCCCCTTTCATGCACTCCAACAAGTCAGACGAGGTGGACGTTAGGGTAGCCCAACTCAAAGCCCTGGAAGTGGGCCTGGGTGGTTGATCAGTTGGTTAGCCCACCAGCTCTCCCCATACCCAGGGTGAGCTCTCCCACTTTGCCCAGGCGAGGGGCAGGCTTCCATCATCTAAAGGTTCTTTGTATGTAAGCCGAGGTCGCTGAGGTTCTAGGCAGTCAACAGGAAGAAGTTTGGAACAAGGTACCTGAGAGCTTGCTGCTAGCCCACTGTGACGTGCACAGGGACCAAAAACTGGGCTGTAATTTGTTAACCAGAGGAGGGATCATTTTAGTATTATTTAGAACCTTAACCTGGTAGATGTGAACAAAACAGAGACAGGGAAAACATTTTTATTTGTATTTACTTCTAAATGAAATTGAGCAAGGTCTTTAACTTCCAGGGTTGGGGACACTTGTATTTGCAATAGAGTCACAACTGATACTTTTATGCCATAGGATTTTCACAGATGACATCTGAGCTCTGTCTTTTTCTCAAACCAACACTAATTACTACTGAGAATTGTAATTAGATCTTACTTCTGAAACAATGCCAACGGACACTTTATTACATCACAAGTTTATTTTTATCTTTAAAATGTTAGTCGCTCCTTTTCAATGTGACTGGCTTCTAATAGCTCTGTGTCTGGGACTTTGAATGCTCTTAAGAACAATATTCTGAGGGAAAGGCCTTACTGGTTTGCTGAAGGAGTCCCTGTCACGAAAATGGTGGAGAGCCCCTTATTTGTTGTGGGCAACACAATTTCTAAGGTTTATTTCTGCTTTTAAATCTATAAAGTAGACCTGTCAACTGGGGGGACGCCTTCAACTAAGTCGGATTCACGTTTTGCAAAGTTCAGTCACCATCCTAACATGATAGGAATATAGAAACAAACAAGCAAGCAAGCAAACACTTGAGTGATTTGATAGGTATCTTGGAAAACCAGCCTAGAAAAGTGTTGTATCTTCCTAATCCCTCCCAATCCAGGCTGTGGAATCCGAGCCACGCTGACACACGCTCCCGAAGGAAGAGAAAGCCTATTTCTCCATTGCTTAGTTTTTATTTATGGACAGTGATGGGCGTGCAGTGAGCACGCAGGGCCTGGCCAGAGCCTCGGCAGGGCTGTTTGTTGCTATGGCTTTCCTTCTTTGGCCTTTTTTTATTCTTCCTTGCCCCAAGACCCAGAATCTACTAAAGCCTCAGACGAGGAATCAGCCCTCTCTTGCCCTGTACTAACACAGCGTGATTGCGTGGCTCATGCAGAGCCTTGGTGATCTGTGTTAAAACTTAACTATGAAAAAGTTGTGAATGCATATTTACCACTTAGTACATATCAGATGCACATCTCTGTCAGTTTAGTGCTTGCAACCGACCCATTTTATAGATGAGGAAAACAGACCGTAAGGAAGAGAGTTCTTACAGCAAGGAAATAATGGGGCCATGATTCAAACCCAAGCTGTTTAGAGGCCTCGCCTATACACACTGCTATCCTTGATGATTTAGCCTGATGAGTTAATACATTCCTTATTTGTTGACATCATTTGTACTTGTAGATTTTTACCATTCTAAAATTGCCTTCATAAATGTCTTTACATACTACTGGATGCTTTTGAGGCGAATTTCCTCACTGAAATGGCTAGATTAAAACGCTTTAATCAAACATTTAAGCTGTCTCATAAAAGACTGCTGCAATTCTACCATAACCATATCATGGTGGTCCTACACGTCATGCCCAGTACAGTGAATGTGTTCCTGTTCTCCATTTTATAGCTGTTTGTTAAGTCGATGGACACTGCCATGCTGCTTACTGGGCTAAGGTTACCTGTTATGACCAGTGAGAAATTAAACCAGGCTAGCGTTGCAGGGGCCACAGCAAGATGGAGGCTGTGTCAAGTTTATTGAGAGCAACCAGACGTGTTGCGTCCTTATCAGGAGCAGAATATGGTGTCAATCACCAGGATTAATACAGTTGTGGTTGCCAGGATACAGTGATGCTTGAAAGCTATACAGGGTGCGCAAGATTCATGTCAAAGACCAGTTGTCCGTCAAGCTTCCATGCTTCCTGGACTTCCAAGAGAACATATGGAGAAGCGCAGAGCTGCCTGAACACTTCACTGCCTGAGGGAGTGCCTCGGTTTCTCAGGAACTGAAAGACACACAGTGGCCCCAGGAGCCACAGATTCAAACCTGTGACACATGCCTCTCAAGACAGCTAGGTCAGGCCAACTCCATGCTTGCCTATCGGACATAACATGGCATCTCCTTTCATGTGTTAACTAACTTTTTGACACTGTGACAAATATGTGTGTGTGGGGGAACCAATTTAAAGAAGAAAGCATGTACATTGGCTCACAGTTTCAGAGTTTCATTCCACAGTTGGTTGACTCCATTGAGGGGAGGAGCTATGGTGAGGCAGAGTGTTATGGTGGAGAGGGGTGCGGGAGCAAAGCTGGTAGTCAGAGAGGAGAGGCTAGGCATAGGATATGTTTCCAGAGCATGTCCGAGAGTGACTGACTTCCTTCAAGTAAGTCCCACCTACTTTTTTCCACCACCTCCCAATATGCCATCATATTATAAATCCATTAAGAGATTAAACCACTGAGTCAGAATCCTTATGAGCTAATCACCTCTCAATGACTGGATCAACCAACAGGGGACCAGACCTTCACCACAAGCATATTCAAAGTATAACATTATACTTGGTGTTTCTTTGTGAACAGACATTTGTCGGATATGTGAAATGAGCATTTGTGTTCATTCTTCTGTGATTTCTAGTCTTTGCAATAATGATTGAGTATGGCAAGAGTGTCCCCAACAAGAGACTTGATTCCCAGGACAGTGTTTTGAGGGGGTGTCATGAGTCTTAACAAGGTAGGACCTAGGGAGATGTCCTAGATCCTGGAGGGCATGTCAAAGGGATTGTGAGACAGCTCACCATACCAGCCTGGCTCTAACAGTCTTTTCACAGTTACTGTTAGCATTACAGTAATACACTATTAGCATCATGTTCTGGAAAGACTTAATAGGGGGAAAAGTTAGTTCTTCACTGATCGTAAGAAGACAGTGTCCACAATTATTCATACGGCGAGATACAGGGAATTAATCAGGATACTTTAAGTCATCAAAACCATTGGTATGGATCCACTGTAGTGGTACAAGCTGTAATCTCAGTGCTTAAGAGAGGAAGGGAGAAAGATTCAGGAGTTCAAGATCATCTTTAGCAATTTAGTGAGTTTGAGGTCACTTTGGAATGCATGAAACAGTCTCAAAAAACAAAACCAATAATAAAGCAAATAAGTGTTTAAAAAAAGAAAAAGGCAGGGGAGGGATGTCTGAGCAAAATAAGTTCAGGGTAAAGAGTGTGGGAGATCCTAGGTCAGTCTCAGCATCCTCTCCTATCCGGAATGTTACTGAAACAGTCTGTTTACTTATTCAACAAATGTTTATAAGCAGCAGCAAAGTTAGTATTAAAACCAGATGCTTGACTCTGTCAGGGCTTTTTCCTAGCATCTGTCTCAGGTCAAGAAAGGAATGAGATGGGGCCTTGGGAGATGACAGCTCAGCAGTTAAGAGTGCTGGCTCTTCCAGAGGACCCGAGTTTGATTCCCAGCACACACTGTGGCTCACCACCACCCGTGAATTCCAGTTCCAGGGGATCCCACCTCCTCTTCTGGCCTCCTTGGGAGTCAGGCATACACATGGTCCACAGAAGTACATGCAGATAAAGCATTCATACATATAAAATTAAAATAATACTTTTAAAAAGAAATGATGCCCTTCAACAGAGGAATGGATACAGAAAAATATGGCGCATCTACACAATGGAATATTACTCAGCTATCAAAAACAATTTATATGAAATTTATAGGCAAATGGATGGAACTGGAAAATATCATCCTGAGTGAGGTAACCCAATCACAGAAAAACACACATGGTATGCACTCATTGATAAGTGGCTATTAGCCCAAATGCTTGAATTACCCTAGATGCACAGAACACATGAAACTCAAGAAGGATGATCAAAATGGGGATGCTTCATTTCCTTCTTTAAAAGGGAACAAGAACCCTTGAGTGGAATAGGGAAGCAAAGTTTAGAACAGAGGCTGAAGGAACACCCATTCAGAGCCTGCCCCACATGTGGCCCATACATATACAGCCACCAAACTAGATAAGATGGATGAAGCAAAGAAGTGCAGGTTGACGGGAACCAGATGTAGATCTCTCCTGAGAGACACAGCCAGAATATGGCAAATACATAGGTGAATGCAGCAGCAAACCACTGAACTGAGACTAGGACCCCCGTTGAAGGAATCAGAGAAAGAACTGGAAGAGCTTGAATGGGCTGGAGACCCTATATATACAACAATGCCAAGCAACCTGAGCTTCCAGGGACTAAGCCACAACCTAAAGACTATACATGGACTGACCCTGGGCTCCAACCTCATAGGTAGCATTGAATATCCTAGCAAGAGCACCAGTGGAAGGGGAAGCCCTTGGTCCTGCCAAGACCGAACCCCCAGTGAATGTGATTGTTGCGGGGAGGGTGATAATGAGCTCAAGGCTAACCTCTTCCCCTCCTCATCACATATAGAAGCACATATAGAAGGGGAGGGGGAGATGTTAGGGGGATGTTGGCTGGGAAACTGGGAAGGGGAATAATAATCGAAATGTAAATAAGAAATACTCAAGTTAATAAAAAAAATGTAAAAAAAAAAAATGACCCTATGCTTTCAATAAAACATTTTAAAAATTTTTTTTTTTTTCAACCCTATGCAAGTGCTTCAATAAAAACCCCCATTTTAAATTTTAAAAAAAAAAAAAAAAAAAAAATGATATTTTGGCAGTGCCTTATACCTACAATCCCAGCTCTTAGGGGGGTGAAGCAAGAAGATTGGCATGAGCTCAAGGCTAGCCTGGGCTACACAGAATTCTAGGCTAGTCTTAAAAATAGTGACAAAAAAAAATAGAGAGAAAAGTGAGAAAGTGGAAAGAAATGGAAAAAAGCAGAAAGGAAAGCAGGAAAGGAAGGAAGAAGGGAGGGAGGAAGGGAGGGAGGAGGGGAGGAAGGGGAGGGGAGGGGGGAGGGAGGGAGGGGGGGGAGGGGGAGGAGGAGGAAGGGAGGGAGGGAGGAAAAAAAGGGAAATAGGGAGGAGAGAAAAGGGAGGGAAAGGGGGGGAAGGGAGAGGGAAGGGAGGAGGGAGGAGGGAGGGAAAGGGGGAGGGAGGGGAGGGGGGAAGGGAAAGGCAGGAAAGGAAGGAAGAAGGGAGGGGGGAGGGAGGGGAGGGAGGGAGGGAGGAGGAGGGAAGGGGAGGGAGGGAGGGAGGGAGGGAGGAGGGAGAAAACCATGCCAGGCGCTAGAGATGTACTTCAGTTGGTTGAGTGCTTGGCTGGCATGAATGAGGTCCTGGGTTTGATTCCCTGCACTTTATAAAACCTGGAGGGACACACCTACAGTCCCAGGACTCAGGAGGTGGAGACAGAAATTTAACGTCATCCTGGACTACACTGTGAGTTACTGAGTTTAAAATTTAGTCTGGGGCTACGTGGTGCCATGTCTCAAAAAACACAAACAAAACCAAAACCAAAACCAAACCCATTACCAGGGCAATCGCTAAAGTTGCAGAAAATCAAAAAGAATAAACAAGGAATATCTTCTCTTTCTGCCTCACATCCCCCCACTCTACAATTCCCACATCAGGGAAGGAGGTTGAGAGCTTCTCTGTGTCTTGAGGGCTAGCAGTCTCCATTTTAGAGGTCAGCTCCTGGAGGAGCCAAGCTGAAGCTGCTCCTCACAGCTGCATGTGAGTTCAAGAGGGTGGGCGCCACCCAGAGTGGAGCCTGCACATGACGTCATCAGTGGGCATCTCGCCCGGGCTCTGTGTCTTTAATTGATTCACCTACTATCAGGCCTGAATAACACAGAGGGAACAAAACTATCATTCATTTAACAAAATAACTCATGGTGAAAAAGCAAGTGAGAGAGAGGAGCTGCTGCTGGTTAGAAGGTACCAGGAACGGGAGCTACTACCTCTGATGAGTCTTAAGAGGGGGATTGTTGTTGTTGTGTTATGTGGGGTTGATGTTTGAGACTTGGTTTCCTATAGCCAAAGCTGGCCTTGAAGTCCTGATCCTCCTGCCTTTACTTTCCAAGTGCTGGGGTTACAAGTGTGTGAGTCATCCTGAGATAACTGATAGAGGCTGGTCAGTTGCTTCCTTCTGATCTTTCTTTACCCTGTGTGGGTCCCCTTCTGCCTCTCACCACTCTGCCCTAGTGAGAGTTCCTTTAATTGTAGAAATACCAGACTTGAAGTGGAAACTTAAGGGTTCTTTGGGAAGTCAGTTGTGTCAGATGGTGTTTGCTGGGGCAAACACACGAAGCAGCGCTTTCCTGAAGCAGACACGGGCGGAAGGATGTTGTTTTGCTAAGGCAGCAATGAAAGGATGAGTGATGAAGGATTCTTTGCTGACAACATGCATGCATTACATGTCTTGTTGAGCTCCATTGCCGTGACTCCATAGAGAGAAACGCACCACAACGCTTCCGACTTGGGCGATTGGCAGAGTGATGTCAGCTGATACGGACTCCTGTGGAGTTTTGCTAAGACAGACTCTGCTGAGGCCAGACCATGGAGGACTCGTGATGTTGGGAGAGAGTATAAATAGGACTCGACGGACAGTGACAGGAGCATGGCTTGCTGGCACAGCGAGCTTTGCAATGTTTCTTGGCCTCAAGTCTTTGCTGTTCTTCACTTCATTGAGAAGGCCGTGGCAAAGAACTTCTCCTGGCATCCCTGATTCGGCTGAGGCCTGACTGTTCCTGCTGGGTTGTGCTATCCCACACTTCTGAACATACCGAACACTGCTGGCACATCCATGGAGCGTTTGCAAGTGGATCAAGCCGCTGCTACTAAATCATGTGAACTGAACTGCTGATTTTCTGACAGAACAGATGGGATTTGCTCCAAAGAACAATTTCTAAACAGGTCCACTTCCCCTGTATCCTAAGACCCTTTCTTTCCCACTACCCCTGGTGGGTGCTGGGCTAGAATGGAGGTTAAAGCATTTAAGAACCATCATTAAGAATAGGGTGGACAAAGAGTGCATGGACAGACCCATGGCTCCAGCTGCATATGTAGCAGAGAACGGCCTTGTTGGGAACCAATTCAAGAAGCCCTTGGTCCTGCTAAGGCTGGACCCCACAGTGTTAGGGAATGTCAGG